>NC_073693.1:24290974-24590974 GCF_029784155.1 Uranotaenia lowii
CAGTGCGTCGCGTCAGCGTTTTAGTACTCAACGACGGCGTTGACAGCTGACGCGACGCGACGTACGACGTGCTATTGTGCGGGCGCCTTAAGTATTGTAAATCTTTTAAAAGTTTTTATTGAGATTATTCACAGTGTTTATCGATTTCATTTTTTTTTTAGAAGAAGCTTATAGTTTTAAGGATTATGAATTGAATTTCAAAATAATTTCCTTCTTCTCTCACAAAAAACTTTAATCTCTTTTGGAGACTATCCCACTTTTCAAGATGGATGATCTCCCTGTACAATGGTATATTTAAGTATTATTTAATTAAAAAATTTTTAAAACACTTCCGAACCTTGTTGAACCATGTTTAAGACTCATTTGGCATGTTTTCAATTGTACGTTTGCTTTTTTCGCTTTTTTAATTTAACTCTGTTTTTCTTAAATGTTGAAAGTTACTTGGAGTTATCGAAAAGAAATCATCTCTGAACCGAAATAACCATTTAAATGTTATAGAAATGGTCTTATTTGAGTTCCATTAATTATTTTGAAGAGTGATCAATGTTAAAATTCTTTGAAATCATTTGTTTGAACTCGCAGTACCAAACGGTTTTTTTTCAAAATTGGATGATAGAATTGAACACATTGATGACCAAAAATAAATCAAAAAGTATAAATAAATTGGCCAATGAAATAGGATTGTATAAAACTAAAAACCTCAGATTGTATTATCTAATCAATTTTCTAATCCCCCATTTAGATTCCCCGGCGGCTATCAAAGCGTTGAAATTGCAGCCTTTAACATACATATACACACTATTAATTTTTTGGTGTAAATTTATGTCAAATTGGATGCACAAAAAAGAAGCATCACTTTTGACATAAAATTACACCAGAGAAAACAGAAACGCTTGAAGCCATAAATATGAAAACATCAACTTATTAGCATATTAGACCTAATATTACATTAACAATGATGTAAATTTAAATCAGATTTGATGCACAAAAGGGAACCATCGTTTTCATCATAAAATTAGATCGTCTTAGACACAAAATTGCGTCGTATAAGTTTTTTACGAAATGAGCTTTCGGAACACAAATATTAGAGGTATACATTTCTTTTAATTCAAATTCTTTTATTTTTAAAACAGCTTATCCACAAACAGACACGGTTAACATTTGTTTTTTTCTGGATAAGGATAAGGATATTTGCTTGATTTAATTTACCTTCTGTGAACCCGGTGATTCTTGTCCAACGGTGGCTGCAAGGGCATGTGGTCCGGCATGTGGTAACATACCTTGACAATCGCTCTTTTCTTTGTTCTTTTTTCTGCATTCTTGGACACCATTACGGATTCCTGGCCAGAACTGATCAGTGAAGATTTTTTCCGAACTCATTTAACTGCTGTGAACGTAGCTCTAACTGTCGCTGAATTGACACAAGTCAATATATCGTTTGACTTCGTAGTGCATTGTGAAATCTGGAATATTTAGGATATTAAAATTTTATCAAAACTTTTATACCGAAATTTGATAACACTTGGCTTCTCAACTCAAACTTAAATTATTTCAAGATCGTTATCATATTTATATTGCGAAAATAAAAAGAAGAATAAATAAATTGATCCCAGTCTACTGCCCCTTTTCGCATATGAGTCCTATGTGTAAAAACTGTGAACCAAGAAAATCGCTAAGTTTAAAATTTTATCGCTAGTTTAAAATTTGTTTTCATGAAAACAATCGTATGCATCATATCAATGAATCGGAAGAAAACCCCTTCAAAGAATACCTTTGTTTACTTTTGCTCTAATACTAACTAGTATTGACGGAGGAATTACAATAAAATACTCATGTGAATCATATACGAATATTCTTAACCCTCGAGCAGAGATGATTCGCAAATGAGTCTCTTGTGCTAAAGTTATCAATGCTGGTGGCAAGTGGCAAATACTTTTTTGATATGTTTATCGTTTGTTTACCATGATTATAGATGTTAGATTTCGAAAGATTCTGATTCGAAACTGATTTTAAACGATGTTTTTTTAGTCGATGGGGATGTGTTTTCATGTGCGTGGATAGTTCCGACCAAAAGTTTGCTGGATTGCAAGACAAAGCAGAAAACATTTTTCTTGGTGATAAACGAAAACAGTGATATTGATATTATGGTGTATATAGGAAAAAGTAATTAAAATAATTAAGTTATTTTTTGTTTTCAAAACAGCACTTCAAGTATCACCCACCGATCAAACATTGGATCGCCAAAATTATCCACGGAGGATCTATCATGACCTTTACTGTTTATTACATTTTCCTTCATTGTATGCTGTAGCTCTGAATTTTGGTCAAAGGACTCATATGCAAATATTTTTCACAAGGAACACACCAGGGATCATATTTTATTTTTTAATTTTACGAATAAACTTCGAACAAATGTCTGTTTTATAGGTAGTAATCGTTTTCTATCGATAACTCAAAAACGATGAAAATGCACATGGGACTCATATGCGAATAGGGGCAGTTTAAGAATGCCAAAAAAACTTACCAGCGTAATTTGTAAGAAATACAGATGTGCGATGATTGCTTGTCTTGTAGCAGGTCATTCGGTGCGGCGTATCCGTGATCTGTGTCCTTTGTCCGAATCCATGATGGTATTCAGACGATGTGAATACCCTACAAATAGTTTTCTTAATGAGATCGTCAGTTTCCAAATCCACTGCTGCGGTAGCTTCGTCCAAAATTAGAACCATAGTTTTACGCAGCTGCCGCTGTCCCATCGATAGATTTTTCCACCCTTCGTCACGTCGCGATTGATACCGGCAGCCAGTCCTTTCATAAATAAATAGTTTCAAGTGAGCGTGTTCAAGTGCCTTCCAAATATCGACACCCGAATGCACATTGAACGGGTCCAAATTGATACACAGCGTTCTGAAGAACAGAACCGATTCCTGGGGAATGGTGGTTAATCGCGATCGCAGAGGGTGCATTCCAAGTTGCGAAATGTTCTGTCCATCGATGACAATCGCACTCAGGGGTAAATGGACCTAAAAGCTGTACCGGCCAAACTCGATTATTCGGATCAGAGCCAATGTTAAGCAAGACTTACCTGTGCCGGCTCGACCAACGATTCCTTCTTCCTGTCCGCCATCAACAGTGCAAGAAATGTCTTTAAGTACAACGTCCAATCCTTCTCGGTAACGGGTCTGGAAGTCTTGAAACTCCACACGACCATCCACGGCAAATCTCGCGACAAGTTACTCCCCAGGCAGCTGTTTGGTTTCACAATATTCCTTTATACGCTCCACGGTCATAATGTTCGTTTCCACATCCGAGGTCATACGGATCAACCTATTTAGGAGGCAATTTGGACTGCGCGAGCACAAAACAAAACAACACTCGAATCAAAACAAAAAAACGACCGACCAAAATAAAACCACAATTTTGACGTTTCTTTTTGCGATGCCAGGCGGGTGCACTAGATTTTTTTCAATCGGTAATTTAAAGTTATTGGACACGTAATACCTACACGTCATTTGACGACAAATGTGAATGTAATAACCAAACTGGGTCTTTCAAACTTTACTGTTCGTGTGATTTTATGAATTGATGCTGTGTGAGTGTATGTGTTGTTTAAATTTAAAATGATGTAAAATTAAATCTTTCCAAGATTATGACACAAAAATTTTAGGTCTTCAAGCGTTTCTGTCACGTTTAAAATTATAAAATTTTTGGTGTGTATGTAACTCTGAATCTAATGATTTTTTCTTTCTCTATAAGGAATCCTAAAAAATTGAAAATGGTTGGTTAAAAGCTGGAGTTTATGAAAACCGGTTCATTAGTTTTTCAGCATTCAGTCCAAATAGTTATTCAGCTGAAGAAGCCAATTCACTGTTGACTGTTCAGTTCACTGTATATCCTTGTAAACTCTTAAAGCCCCTCAGCGGGGCGGTAGGTAGCACATTGAAAATCACTACAATTTTAGTCAATATATTCTTTACAGGATACTTGTATTTTTCAATACAAAATGTAGGTTCATTATTGCATCCAAATATCTCGTACCGGTACCACGAGTTTTGAACAGTAGACGGAAAAAACACCCGCCAAAATTTCACCTTTCAAATCTTTGATGCTCAGCAAGCTTTTATTTGCTTTCCAGTCCACGTGAACTCTTGATGGTTGTTTCTAATGCCCGGCCCATGGTGATGGTGAAAACAACCCCGCCAAAGGGAAAAAATGGGTTCTGAAAAATGGGTGCCATGACTTTTGGTTTGTGGGAAAAATGAAAGTTCTATGGGAGGGTCCCTCTTCTCAGGTGGGAGAGGCTCGAAACTATTACCAAAACCTTCCCATGGTCCAAACACATAACTGTACCAAATTTCAGGCTGATCGGTTAAGCAGTGTGGATTTGTATAAGGTGCATACAAACATATATAGTCCAACTCATCTTTATATATTAGATGTCATATTAACACCTTCATTTCCTCCATAGGAAGTTTTTCGATCAAATGAATAGTTTTTAAAATAAACACGTTTGTAACAGCCCGGATACTAAATGATCATAGCCTTACTACTACTACTTGCGCGTATCAGATCCGAACACTTAGGAGTGCGTTCAGATGCTTTTTGTGAATTTTAATAAAATTTTTAGAAACGTCCCTGGAGAACTGGCAACAAAACACAGACTTCCAACAATCAAGTACTTCACTTTCCTTTGTCGGAAATCGAAAGTAATATTTAGTGCTGACGCTTTAATATTGAACTAAAGAACGAGAAATCAGATATTGTCCATTTCAATAAATTATTAGAAAAAGTTGCTGGTGTACAGGCAGCAAAACACGGATTTCCAAAAATCTAGTGCTTCCCTTTTCTTTGTCGTTGGTCAGTTCGGATGTCGGAAGTTTGACTTCCGAAGTAAAGTTTGGTGCGTGCGCACTAATAATTCCTCGACTCGACAATCGAATTTCGAGAGGCTCTTGCTGCCATGCCTTTTATCTGTTTCTCGATCTGAAAGTTATTATTTTTATTCTTTTGGTTTTTTTTTCTTCGAACAATATCTGATAAACAAACACGTGCTCAATCATTTACAATCGACGGACGCCCGAAATTGACGTCCATATGACAAAACAATGGAAAGAAGCTTCTATTTTTAGATTAATCAACCAATTTTATTGCACTTTTGTGTGCATTGATAGGTTTTTTTTTCGTGGCGGCGGCAGCCTCAAATGTCGATAACCGCATCGTCGGCGTTATCAGCTCTGCTCAGGCACCGCTGAGTTATACAACAATGCATTTGTTGCAAAAACAGCTGTCCGCGCGGACCAGGAACTTTGCGCTGGGCAGCATTACAATGGCTTAAATGATAACAACCCGGCAAAGTCTCTCGGGCCTCCCGGAAAGTATGGGGGGATACGTTTTTATTATTACTGGGATAGAGAGATTATGTGAACGTAGTACCTCCCCAACGGTTTGAACTGTTTACTACTTCCAAGTTCAATGTCGACAACGAATCGTCGTTGCCAGGGATGTTGAGCCGCCACTTGTTGATATTTACCATTATTATTACTATTATGCGTCCTCGCTTTTGCTCCTCTGGAATCGTAAAGTCTAATGTGAGTCTTTTTCTTCTCGCTTCCTACAGTTACGGATAACTACCACTACCTGCACTCAATGAACGCGGCAGCCAACTATCCGTCGTCTCACTTCCCGAATCCGGCTGGACAGCGCAGTCAGTCCGGTGCTCCTCTGTCGAACGGAAGTAACGGACTTATGGGTCAGCATCATCTGCATCCGCATCATCCCCATCTGGGGGGTCAACATCCGGGAGCGCACGTCGGCAACGGAGCCGGTGGCCCACCTGGTCTGATGGGCAACGGTCTAGTCAACGGACTGCACCACCATCCGCAGAGCGTTTCCTCCAGCTGTCCGGATGATCTTTCGTACATGTTGGAGCTTGGATTCCCACCGAGAAAGCTGAAAAAACCCAAGAAACCGAAACTGGAGATGGGTGTAAAGCGAAAATCGCGGGAAGGATCGACCACCTACCTGTGGGAGTTCCTACTGAAGCTGCTGCAGGATCGCGAGTACTGTCCCCGGTTCATCAAATGGACCAACCGAGAGAAGGGTGTCTTTAAGCTGGTCGATTCGAAGGCCGTCTCCAAGCTGTGGGGCATGCACAAAAACAAGCCAGACATGAACTACGAAACGATGGGCCGAGCGCTGCGGTATTACTACCAACGCGGAATCCTGGCCAAGGTCGACGGCCAACGGCTGGTCTATCAGTTTGTCGATGTACCGAAAGATATTGTCGAAATTGATTGTTCAGGAACATAGAAGTACGGGAGAAGGGCAACATCGGATGGTCGCCTGTGCTAAATTTCAAAACAACCACAACAAAATACCATACATACACAAAAAAAAACACACACTAGTCCGGTTTCCAACTGTCCCCACTTCGAGGGAAACACATCTCCCCCGGTGGCCGACAGAATGATCTAAAGCAAGATTAGGATGAAGTACCAGAAGGAAACGAATCAACCACAATTTTTACCTTCCATAAGAGCGCACTTCCTTCTGTGCTTTTCTGTTATTGTGTACAGAATCTACACAAAAAAAAAAGTGATGATCTTCCCTCGTCCCCCATCCCCAAACACATTTTTTCTATATATTAATTGATATTTATTTAATTTTTATCGATCGATGCTCCCTCACCTTGAAAAAAAAAGCGGGGAGCATTCGCCGTGTATCATACTAGGTGGTTATGTTATATTTGTACAATTATTTCACTGTAAATTATAATTTATTTAGAAAGTTAACGTTAAAAAACAAAGGGAAAAAATCAATAAAATCAAAAAATCAGCATCAAACAAGTGAGGTACTAGATTTAGGACAAATACCGAGAGAAGTAAAAACAACAACACAAAAAGACAATAACAAAAAAAATATGTTCACGTTTAAGCTTTTTCGCTTCTAAATATGGTTGAATTGTGCTAACGCGCGCGTCTTAGCTTTTTTCTCTTTTCCTTTAATTTTCGTTAGTAATTTTTCCCTCGTCTTACAAATTGTGAAGTGATAAAACTTTAGACCGTTAGTTTATTTTGTTAATTTTAATTCAAAACAAAAAGAAACGAGAATGGAAAAGTAGTACCCTCAAAACAAACACACAATAGAACCGGCAAGTGAGAGTTCGAATGATGCGAGAAAGATTGAAATCATCAATACAGAAGAGTGCAAATCGGAGTAGAAACGGAACGAAAACTGATAGAAAAAAAAAACCTCGCGCTGCGGTACTAGAACGAACAAATACACGTCTCTAGTATCCGGGCCCAAGCGGGGGACGATTGTTTTGTTTTGTTTTTCCTGCCTTTAAACTAATCAGAGATGAAACGAAAACCTGTTAATTTTAACGGAAGTTTATCGAGAGCGAGTGAGCGAAAGATGAGCGGAATCGAATAGTTTTAGGCATGCCTAAACCCCTTTACTTTTACAATCGTTTTTTTTTTATTTTGGAACTCAAGCGAAAGCACCACTACTATTACTACTTCTACTGCGAAAAGATGTAAATTTCCATGTAAATTTTTTTTTAACAACTAGTTCTAAGTTACCGCCTAAGTCAAGTTTAGCCCCTAAGTTGTGTATCTTTAGAAAAACATGCAATCAGATGTAAAGTTATTGTAAAGTAAAAAAAAACAAAAACAACAAAATGTAGCGTCCTAAGTGCAAGTATTTTGTGTTAGAAAGGCTAAACTTCTTGCTAATCTATATGTTAACATTTTTTTCTCGGTATCCAGAAGAAAAACCAATCAATTCTGTTTTACTTTAGTTTTTAGTTTTTAATATTTCGCTACTTTTCCTTCGTACTCAGAATGTTACTATACGTATATTTTATCAATTTCCAATAATACTTCAGCGTAAAAAAACTCACTGCCCCAAAAACTATCGGCCGTCGTCGCTTGGCGGTTCTTTTTTTTAAACCGTATAAACCATAACTGTTTCTCGTTTTTAAGTTTTTCGATTCTAAGTCCAAGCAAAATACACACCATTCATTTTTTTTAGAAATCGATGATGCAAAGTGATAAACCGGAATCAAAAAGAGCTAAGGAAAGAAGCAGATTTATACTGGAACTGATGGCAAAAAGTTGATAAAAAAAATTAAAGAACACTCATCCATTCGAGGAAAAAAAACAAACGAAAAAGGAACAATCAGCAGCAAAAGAGCAACTGACAAGAATTTTAAAAGAGAATAAAATGGTTTCTTTAGAATCTTGATCTCATTTATTTATTTTTACTGCGGAAAAATGAAGCGCGTGAAAACAGAATACATATAGATTTATACTATTTTTTTTTGTTTTGAAAAGCGAAAATACTTTAGGTTTCCTTTCCCACTGACACATGTGTACATAGGCTTGAAAAATTGCGTTTTTCATCGTTTTTTTTTTAATTTTAATTTGTTCAGTTTTTAGTTTGATTTCGTGTTTTTGAGATCCTTTTTCCTTCTTTTTTGTTTGAACAATCCGCAACAAATGTTAGAGAAAGAGTAACGAAAAAAGTGGGTAAAATTCTGAAGCCACCCGAGAAAAAAATCTTCCAAAAATGTAGTACTAGATTGACGGAAAATCGTAGAAAAACGAAGAAAAAAAACTTGTAAATTTATATTATTAGCCAAAATTAAATATTAATCTCGATGCCTACCAAATCAAAAAATAAACCCTTCGACACTGCCAGAGTTGGTGAGAACATTTTATGAGTGAGAATTATTGCAGAATATCGGTGCGATCCATATAGATTAGCGAAAATTTACTCGATGTATTTAGCCAATGTTTCCGGTGCAAAATATGTATTTAAAAAACGACATTCTAGTACTACGTTTCTTGGAACACTTTCGACAAACTCAAAAAACAGATTGTACCGACTTTGTTCGAGAAGCTCCTGTAAGCATTTTTCTATGCGCTTGAAACAAAAAAAAACCGAAACAAGTTAAAACCACCTGCCTGTTCCCTCTTTGGATTTGCACGGAAACCATGCTTCATATGCTACTAAAGAGATCATTCAAAAACAACTTAAGTGTACACACCTAACAGCAAGTCCCAATAAAATCTAGAAAAGCGACTTTACTTTTTCTAATAGTATGTGAGTTGTGTCGCAAGAATGTAACGACAACTTCAATAGAGATTCAAATAATTAAAGAAAAACATGTGCAATGAATCGACAGAGAAATAAACAAAGAAATAATAACTAACACAAACAGACGTGGAAAATGTTTCTGGACAAACAATTTCGAACGACACAGGTCCACTTAAAGTAGAGAATCAAAAAAGGAAGAATGAAGTTGGCCAACTTGGTACTAGATTCAGATAACAAATATCAGTAGTATTGAAAAAAAAAACTTTCCATCGAATTCTAGCACAAAGAGGCTCTTCCTGTGCGCTGCCGTGCTCGTACTCGTGGTGAGAATCAATGCAAAATGTAAAAAACATTCAAGTTTATGCCAAAACAGTACAGAAAACAAAAGCATTACGAGCGCATCCAAACGAGCGAAAACAAAAACAAAACAGCAAAGATGTGAGACAAGAAGAAAAATAAACAAAATAACACACACACTACTCTATCAAAAAAGCAAAAAAAAAATCAAGAAAGGATGAAAAGGAAATCATTTGTTATGTGTATATTGATTATACTTTAAATGTTGCAAATTTTATACATAAAGATTATAAGCTAGAAAAAAAAGAAAATAAAAATTATATAATTTAATTTAAAAAAAATCCCGTTATTGTTTATTTTTATTTCGACACCTAAATTTTCTCCAAATCCCTCCCTTAGTTCGCCACCCTTTTGTTGTTTTTCTTCACATTGCGTTTGTTTCGTTTGAGGGGACAACTTCTTGCGTTTGATTTTCCCCACCCATCGTTTGCAGTTCAGCAGCAGCAGATCGAAGCGTTTTTGTTGCGTGTCCCCGCTAAATTAACAAAACTTATCGTTTTTTTCTAAAGAAAAATGTACACCTCAACTCACCACGAAAAACTCAACATTACATACCTCGAGGCGTTTAAAACGCGAAGCATAATTGCTAGGCGCATTACTTGGCACAGAAAACGATAGAAGAGCGTTGGTGGAAAACGATATTTTTATTGAAAGGAAAACTGTTATTCTCGATGGTTAGGAAAAATCATAGAAACATTACGTTACAAACTTCATTTTAGAAGAAAATAACAGTAAATTAATTTAAAAAAATATATGTATCAATACCAGTTCAGTAAGGTAAAGAAATGTGATTTTTAGTTGAAATTATCATCTATATAAACAAGGTGAAGATCAAAAATTATAACAAAAAATCCTTGAATTTAGGATAACCATTAATAAAAAAAAAGCTTCCGAACTTTAAAACCTGACATCTTCCGAATATACAAAAAAACGTGTTGCATTTGTAGAAGAAAAGACTATCTGAAATCTGAAATCTGAAATCTGAATCTTAATTTCGAATCTTATGTCTGAATTTTAAAACTGAATCTCAAATCTGAGCCTAAGCTCGGAAATCTGAATGTAAAATATTTTGGTTTTCGGTCTTTTGTTTAAACAATGCCCCATTTTTTTAGAAATCTTATTCTAAACGATTCCTAAGATATTGTCTAAAAAATAACTACGGAAATGATTACCTAGAATAAGATTTGGGAAAAAATTAAAATCAAAAATCTGAATGAAAAAAAAACAGAATATTCAGATTTCAAATCCAAAATTAGGATGTAAATTTCAGATTTACAATTCAAATTGAGATTTCAGAATCGAAATATACATTTGGAATACAGAAACTGAACAAAGATTCAGAATTCATATCCAGTAACCAGATTATGAGTTCAGATTTTCAATTCTTACTTTGATGCTGAGAGATGAGACATAACATAGATTGTGATATTTGATTTTTAAGAATAACGAATCTGAAAAGAATCTGAAATTCGAAATCCTAATATAAAAAGATAAATCCAAACCAGAAATCTAAATCTGAAATTCGAATCTGAAATCTGAATCTGAAATCTGAATCTGAATCTGAAATCCGAATCTGAAATCTGAATCTGAAATATGAATCTAAAATCTGAATCTGAAATCTGAATCTGAAATCTGAATCTGAAATCTGAATCTGAAATCTGAATCTGAAATCTGAATCTGAAATCTGAATCTGAATCTGAACTCTGAATCTGAACTCTGAATCTGAAATCTGAATCTGAAATCTGAATCTGAAATCTGAAATCTGAAATCTGAATCTGAAATCTGAATCTGAAATCTGAATCTGAATCTGAAATCTGAATCTGAAATCTGAATCTGAAATCTGAATCTGAATCTGAAATCTGAATCTGAATCTGAAATCTGAATCTGAAATCTAAATCTGAAATCTGAATCTGAAATCCGAATCTGAAATTTGATTCTGAAATAAGAATCTGAATCTGAATCTGAAATCTGAACCTGAAATCTGAATCTGAAATCTGAATCTGAAATCTGAATCTGAAATCTGAATCTGAAATCTGAATCTGAAATCTGAATCTGAAATCTGAATCTGAAATCTGAATCTGAAATCTGAATCTGAAATCTGAATCTGAAATCTGAATCTGAAATCTGAATCTGAAATCTGAATCTGAAATCCGAATCTGAAATCTGAATCTGAAATCTGAATTTGGAATCTGAATCTGAAATCTGAAATCTGAATCCGAAATCTGAATCTGAAATCTGAATCTGAATCTGAAATCTGAATCTGAAATCTGAATCTGAAATCTGAATCTGAAATCTGAAACCTGAATCTGAAATCTGAATCTGAAATCTGATTCCGAAATCTGAATCTGAATCTGAGTCTGAAATCTGAATCTGAAATCTGAATCTGAAATCTGAATCTGAAATCTGAATCTGAAATCTGAAATCTGAATCTGAAATCTGAATCTGAAATCTGAATCTGAAATCTGAATCTGAAATCTGAATCTGAAATCTGAATCTGAAATCTGAATCTGAAATCTGAATCTGAAATCTGAATCTGAAATCTGAATCTGAAATCTGAATCTGAAATCTGAATCTGAAATCTGAATCTGAAATCTGAATCTGAAATCTGAATCTGAAATCTGAATCTGAAATCTGAATCTGAAATCTGAATCTGAAATCTGAATCTGAAATCTGAATCTGAAATCTGAATCTGAAATCTGAATCTGAAATCTGAAATCTGAATCTGAAATTTGAATCTGAAATCTGAATCTGAAATCTGAATCTGAAATCTGAATCTGAAATCTGAATCTGAAATCTGAATCTGAAATCTGAATCTGAAATCTGAATCTGAAATCTGAATCTGAAATCTGAATCTGAAATCTGAATCTGAAATCTGATTCTGAAATCTGAATCTGAAATCTGAATCTGAAATCTGATTCTGAAATCTGTATCTGAAATCTGAATCTGAAATCTGAATCTGAAATCTGAATCTGAAATCTGAATCTGAAATCTGAATCTGAAATCTGAAATCTGAATCTGAAATCTGAATCTGAAATCTGAAACTGAAATCTGAATCTGAAATCTGAATCTGAAATCTGAATCTGAAATCTGAATCTGAATCTGAAATCTAAATCTGAATCTAAAATCTGAATCTGAATCTGGAATCTGAAATCTGAAATCTTAATCTCAAATTTGAATGTGAAATTTAAATCTGAAACCTGAATCTGAAATCTGAATCTGAAATCTGAATCTGAAATCTGATTCCGAAATCTGAATCTGAATCTGAAATCTGAGTCTGAAATCTGAATCTGAAATCTGAATCTGAAATCTGAATCTGAAATCTGAATCTGAAATCTGAATCTGAAATCTGAATCTGAAATCTGAATCTGAAATCTGAATCTGAAATCTGAATCTGAAATCTGAATCTGAAATCTGAATCTGAAATCTGAATCTGAAATCTGAATCTGAAATCTGAATCTGAAATCTGAATCTGAAATCTGAATCTGAAATCTGAATCTGAAATCTGAATCTGAAATCTGAATCTGAAATCTGAATCTGAAATCTGAATCTGAAATCTGAATCTGAAATCTGAATCTGAAATCTGAATCTGAAATCTGAATCTGAAATCTGAATCTGAAATCTGAATCTGAAATCTGAATCTGAAATCTGAATCTGAAATCTGAAATCTGAATCTGAAATCTGAATCTGAAATCTGAATCTGAAATCTGAATCTGAAATCTGAATCTGAAATCTGAATCTGAAATCTGAATCTGAAATCTGAATCTGAAATCTGAATCTGAAATCTGAATCTGAATCTGAATCTGAAATCTGAATCTGAAATCTGAATCTGAAATCTGAATCTGAAATCTGAATCTGAAATCTGAATCTGAAATCTGAATCTGAATCTGAAATCTGAATCTGAAATCTGAATCTGAAATCTGAATCTGAAATCTGAAATCTGAATCTGAAATCTGAATCTGAAATCTGAAATCGGAATCTGAATCTGAAATCTGAATCTGAAATCTGAATCTGAAATCTGAATCTTAATTCTCAATTGCAATTCTGAATCTGAAATCAGAATGTAAAATATTTTGGCTTTCGGTCTTTTGCTTTAACAATTCTTTTTAGGGTGTTTTTCCAACGTTTCGAATTTATACTTTTTTAAGGATGAATTTCATGCAGGTCAAAAAAAATCTTAATAGAAACTTCTAAACTGTCACTTGACTATATGCAAGTAAAAGTTAATTGAAGCAACAGGTTTTAGAGTTTGGAGCTTTGTTATGAAATGTTTATCCATAGTTTTCGTTGATTTTTTTTTAATTTTTTTGTTCTACTTTAAAAAAGATTTTCGTGAAGAAATACATTCGAAAAGAACACATAAATTACATGCATTCTAGGTAGATATAACAATTGGCAAATAGAAATTAGTAAAATCAATTTTTGGAAAGTGAAAAGGTTGAGATCGTAGCAAATAAGGAAAATTTAAATAAAACCAATATCATATGAGCTCTTAAACACAATGGGTGGTATGAAAAAAACTTAGTAATTGCTTTTGCTAAACTGAATCGAGCAGTCGAGCAGTCGCTTAAAGCAATTGCTTCGGTTGTTATGAATAAATTTTTTTTGACACCTGTTTTCTCAGTCAGGAGCTTTTACTTTTAGAACAAGCTAGTTTGGTATGAATAAAGCTCAAACCTGAAGCAATTGCCGACAAATCTCATAGCAATTGCTTTATTTTCTAAGCATGCTCGGTAGCAGACTTTTTCAATAAAAAATTCTTTAATAACGTCATGAACTTATCAAATTAGCAATATTTCACTTCAAAACAATTCAAAAAGGTATTTTCAACATGGATAAAGAAAAGTCGAAGTGATAACCCAACTTTTTTCATATTCCTGTCGTTGTATAAAATCTTGTATAAATTCGTCTAAGATGACTATAAACAAATCAATTAGTAAATATTTTAAATTAAAAAAAATCCGGCTATAGTAGAAGAAGTCCCAATTGGCTCAAAGTAAGAAATAAATTCTAATAATTTAAAACATTATACAGATCTCTCATTTTTATATAATTTTTTATAATCCTAAGATTTAAAAAAAAAATCTAAATTAAAATGCGCGCCTATTGCCTATTTTTTTTTATACATCGGATTATCCCGATCCGAATACATGTGGGAGAGCTTATGATAAATATTAAAGTTAGGCCATTTTTTGTTTGACAATATTCGAATATGTATTCATTTTCCTTTAAACATCAACATACGAGCACGCATTAACAAAAGAATTCCGGTCGTTCTTACACCCACCAGTACCACCCGCTTCGTCGACTTCAAGGATACTTCAGCCGTACTTTTCAATTTTCCGATCGTCTTCTTTCATTTTACTTTAGAAAACTTCAGATTCTGCTGGTTGGATAGCTCTATTTTTCGAAGCAAAAGCTATGTTCTAAGACTTTAGTACACATCCGCTAAGCAAATGTTTATTCATACCAAACTAAGCAAATGCTTTTGACTTTTGCTTTGATTGATTTTGAGCTAAGTAAAAGCTACCGAAGCAATTGCTAAACCTTATTCATACCACTAAATATGACGAAGAAGTACTGTAGCAAATCATAACACAAAATTGGCATTAGCTTAAAAGTTAAAAGCAAGCAAAAACACATGGGTGCTGGAGTTAAATTTTTGAGTAACAACAAAGCGAAACATCCTTTTTCGAAACTGAATAATTTCCATGTTTTCGGTTAACTCGTTCATTATCAAAAAAAAAAACATTATCATCTCTGAAGGTTCTACCAGAACTCCTCTCTAATTGGCGAAATTTAAAAACGCAGAACTGGAATTGGCAAACGATTGGCATAAGACTGAAAAAAAAACTAAAGTTTAAAAAAAAACTATTAGGACAAAATTCAAATGATAACGAAAAACCCCCCCTGGAGTCAAGAGATTTAAGACGCAAAAAATAAAACGAACTGATTGGCTGTGTGAGTGAAAAACAAAATTGGCTAAGCTAAGGTCGAAGGTAGAAGCAGAACAAAAAAAAAATCAAGGTAAATGAATGTGATAAACAAAATGTTTAGGAAACATTTCGGTATCAAAATTGTAGGCTAGTAGTAAAGATGAAAGTCGTTTTATTTTTTCGTACTTGTATTACATTGTTCGATTTTTGGTTTATTTTTTACTTGTCCCTCGAAAATCGAAATTGAATCAAAAGCACTGTAATATCAAAACCAAAGGTTTCGGAAACTAGAAAATGATGCAGAAGAAGAGAAAACTTAACTCCACACCATTGAAAGAAGCTCTTTGATGGGAAGTGTAAGAAGAATTAGTAGATAAGTCATTCGTGAAATAGTTTTTTCTCTCGATAGATGTAGGATAAAATTATCGCCAGTCATTAAACAATAGAAATTACAATCCTTGAAGGACCTTCGAGTTCTACTGGAAGACGGAGGAAAAAAATTGGAAACTCATCGCAATAAGTAAACTACAAGGATAGACAATGTACTAATTTGTGTGGTCCAATGATTTTGAGCTGAATGAAGTCGAAAACTGTTAGGTCGCGCGCAAATAGAAGTTTTCGCCACCGATCCATTTGTAAATAAAAGTTTTTACTACGTTCATGAAATTAAGATTATTGCATCTAAATGGAATAGAAAAAAATAACAAATAAGCCGACCCTTTCCAGAAAAACACTTTTGTGAACAAAACGAATGCAAACTCTATTGCTATCTTAGAGTAACAATAAAAGCGGTTTCAGAGCTCAAATTGAATAAAAAACAAAAATATCTACTCCAAATAACAAAAAAAAAAACAAAATATCTCGAAATTATCTTAAATCAATGTAGCAAATTGGGTTTTTGACTAGCATAATTAAAACAATGCCAATATTAGTTGAAATTAGTTCAAATGTTCCAGAAAACCTCACAAATATTAATTAAACTATTCCACAGATTCTAGCAAAATTCTATCTTCATATATCTAGCAAAAGAGGGAAATCCGAGCTGCAAGCAACAGAATAAATCTCAGATTATAGTCCAAATTTAAAGACACACACACAAACAAAAGTATAGATAAAACAAAAGAACAAAAATGGCAACTCGATAGTACACAGAACAAAACAAAAACTTACTGATAAGCAAATAAAATTCCAATAACAAAGCTATTACAAATTCTACAAATTTATAAATAAAAAAAAAATATGCAAGCAAATGAAAGCAAGCAACCAAACAAACCAAAACATTACAAAACCGAAACATAACAAATGATACAAACGGGCAGTACCTCATAAATGTAGAGCAAATTTTTTCCACAGTGAATATAATAGCAAAAAGTAAACAGGCGCATATGCCAGAAAAAAAAACAAACCCGAAGAGAAGATAGCAAATGCGCAATACAAAAAAACTAGGCAAGAGTTTTAAACCACCAAGAGTTTCTTCTGTATAGTAAAAATTTGTTAAGAAAGCCTATGAAAGTACAGTTCAAAGATTAGCTCTATCGTGTTTTGTTAATTTTTTTTTGTTATATTTTGACTGCGCACGATTTCCACACATTCCGCGAATTTGGCAGGATCGCCAATGTTAATATGGAACTCGAACTGGAAATCACTTTGTTCACTGTTGGATTTTTTTTTTGTAATTTCTATAGAGATAGTGCACACATACCTACACACAAAAATATCTAGAGAAAACTAAAACAAATGTAAATCTTTGAAAAATTACCTCAGAATCAGAAGTTTCATTAAATAAAGCAAGATTTAATATTAGTCGAATCCAGAGATGAACGGAGCAAATCAAACATGTTTCGTCGCTACTTACACACAGTTGACGAAAATGCACGGAGAGAAAATAAAACAATCTTCAGAAGATATAGAAAATATTTCTCGATATGAACAAACGTCATCAAATTTAAGGAATAATGGACGCCTTCAAAGGTATATTATTGTCTTGTATAGAGACATGCGCGGAATACATGAGAAAAAACAAAACAAAATTACCATAACCACGATAAGAACGATTCAAGTGAAAAATTTAAAACGCAACATTTCTGTCTCCTTACATAAGATTTGACTTATAAATATAACCTTGGAGTTTTTATATGAGAAACTTTACGACAAATATCTAGCAACACAACAAAAATGAACACAAAATACCACACATCCTTGATATAGCGAATGAGAAAAGACTTAAATTAATTATAAACAAACAAAAAACTTAAAATTATACTGTACGAATATTGGGCGAAACAAGGCAAAAAAAAACCTACTGTGCAACCTTTATACTCACTCAAATGAAAATGAAAAAAAAACACACAAAATGGAAACTTTGTGCAACTTTTCGATCTAATCGAACAACTAAAACCGAAAGAATCCATTTTGTTATAGAGCTTAGGTCAAACAGTTCTTACGAAAACCGTGTCAGCAAAAATTCATTACCGTATTACACTCACATCTTTACCCCCACATCTCCCATAATAAGTAGATACCATAACCATTCACTCATATGGCAACAATTTCCCTTTGAAAAGAAAAATTGACTGGTTATAAGAACGGAAGTAAAAAAAAATCTGACGATGCGCTAAGCAGGACAGCGTTAAAGAATTATAGATGTCCAAGAAGCAAAATGTGATTACGATTAATGTGTTAGTAAATGGAAACGAAGTTGTATTATCACACGGATTTCCCGGTAAAGATACAAACAGAAAAATATTACCGAAAGTAAAATAAAAATTTAAAGCTAACACACTATACCGACTGCTAATTCTTTTTATACAAAAACTATTTAGACACAACTCTGATTACCACAGATGATTTTCATATATTCATATTTACAAACTACTACCGGATTTCAGTTGCAGTTCTCTTCTCTTAAGCACTCCAACTTCAGGAGATATGGTGATAAAGCAATTGTTTTTCGAAATAGGAATTTCATTACTTTCATATCATATGTTTCGAAAATAATCCGAACGAGGAAAAAAAACCAGGGCTAAAAGCAAAAACCAAGATAAGATCTGAAGGAAAGCAATGAAAAAGGCCAGATAGAAAACAGTTTTTGGAGACGAACAGAATAGGATAATTGGCGTATTATACTGACTTCAAGGTGATAGTTACGTTTAAGCGAATTCAAATCTTATATCAACAGCAATTTTGTATGTTAATTAATGTTTTAAAACGGTACCAACCAACAGCTACTGCCTTTCAGAGCGAAATCATCTTCATCGATGCCATAGAAAAAATTCCCCCCCCCCTTAAGAATCAGTAGCAGAAAAAACTACAGCCATTCAAGAGAATCTAGCGAATCCCTGTAAGCATTAAAAATTAAATTAACGAAAAAAAAATACAAGCACTGATGAACACTGATGAGAGTAACGAGAGGCGAATGAAACTGTGTACACGAGAATCCATACGATAACATAGCATGAAAAATAATTGACTTCGTAAATATTCCGTAATAATGGCATTGGAAAAAAACGATCAAACTTATCACACAGTGGTCAAACACATGACAAGACTAGTATTATTCTTAATATGAAGCCATCTCAATGAAGGAAAAAAAATCAGTCACCATTCAGAAGAAAGCGAGAAAAAAACAGAAGGTAAAGAATATTCTGACACAAACTTACATATAATGGTAACACTTACGAGAACAAAAAAAAATATTATCAGGAAACCAACTAAAAATTATACATCCATCTACTAACGACACACTGTGTAAAATACATTATATATAATAAAACAATACCAAACAGAAATAAAAATTATAACCGATAGCTTATTCTTTTTCGTGAATTTCTTGAACAGTCCATGAAGCAAAAATCTGATTGCAAAAATTCCCTCCGTATTTTTTTCCTTGTAGGGCCAACTGCGACCAGTAGTTGATCTCTTGTGGTAATTACCCCGCGTTAATATATGCTATCAGGCTCATCTGCACTATGGGTTGAAGTGACAGTTGATTGCTGACTAAGCATTTTATCCCAATCGGGTATGATATCAAAGATGAATGATATAACCTTCTTAGGGCTGATATGCAACCATATTTCTTGTGCGCTTATTAACTTTGCCCCAAGTACACGCTCCCTCCTATTTAGGAGGGCGCAGCAGTTGCATAGTGTGCAGCTTAAATAACCATTGCAAATCACCCATCAGATTATTCCGCCACTATACCGCCTTATGGATTAGCCAGCCAGCTGTCAAATTTCGGCTGCGTTTCGACTCCACCACCGCATCCAACCCTCGTCTATTTTTTGCCAAAGTGTGACCACCATACTAGATTCAGCAAGAACCGGATTTTTTTCGGAGCGTAGAAGTTTTTGTTATTCTCTTAGAGGCTGAATAGCATTCTCTTCAGCAATTTGAACGAACTTCAAAGTAGCTTTGAGAACTTAAATTTTAGGCTGATTAGCATTTTCTTCAGACAGAAACGAAAACTGATTAAGCTTCTATGGAACCTACCTACCTAAGGGTCCGGCGCCGATTGACCGACGCATGAGCTGAGATAAAAGATCTCCACTGCTGGCGATCCGGAGCCAGCGTCTCCACTTGCTGCCAGCCAAGGTTCTCGTCAACTGTGCGGATTTCAGCGGCTAGACTTCGCCGCCACGAGCTTTTGGGCCTGCCTCTTCTTCGATGCCCTTCTGGATTCCAGTCAAGCGCCTCTCTGCAAATCTCGTTTTCATCTCTTCGCAGCTTGTGCCCAATCCATCTCCACCTTCGTTCCCGAATCTCGATTTCTAGCGCATTTTGATGACACCGGCGATACAGTTCAACATTTGAGATCCAGTTGCCAGGCCACCAAGCGCGGATGATGTTCCGCAGGCAGCGATTCACCAAAACTTGCAGTTTTCGCGTCGTCACCGCATATGTGCACCAAGTTTCACACCCGTACAGCAATGCGGATTTGACGTTTGAGTTGAAGATTCGGATCTTAGTTCGTAGAGAGATCTGGCGTGAGCGCCAGATGTTTCGGAGACTCGCAAACGCAAATCGGGCTTTTCTGATCCGGGTTTCGATGTTCTACTTGGTACCACCATCAGGCGTAATCTGGCTACCAAGATACTGGAAGCACTCCACTGTCTCAACCTGTTGTCCAGCTACCACGAAATTGGAACGATTTTCTGTGTTGATTTCCATCGACTTGGTCTTTCCGACATTGATTTTGAGACCTGTTGCCTTGGAGCTTTCGGTGAGGTCGTCGAGTTTGCTCTGCATGCCTTGTTGTATTTGGGCGAGCAAAACAATATCGTCTGCCAGGTCAAGGTCGTTCAGTTGCTCAATTGATGAAGGATTCCACGGCAATCCTCGGTTTGGTCTACAGTCAATCGATCCAGTCAAGATCTCATCCATTACGATGAGAAAAAGCAGCGGTGACAAAATACATCCTTGTCTCACTCCAGCAGTTACCGGGATTGGTTCGGACAAGACACCGTCGTGCAAGACCTTGCACGAAAATGCCTCGTACTGTGCTTCGATGAGATGGACTAATTTCTCTGGGACCCCTCGTCGTCTAAGAGCAGCCCAGATGTTTTCGTGGTTCAGTCGGTCAAATGCTTTTTCGAAATCAACGAACACCAGCAGAAGAGAGTCCTGGAATTTGTTGATTTGTTCCAGTATTATTTGTAGCGTTGTGATGTGTCCACACATGATCGTCCGGATCGGAATCCAGCTTGTTGCCGTCGGAGTGTAGCGTCGATTTTCTCCTGGATCCTGTTCAGGATCACTTTGAGGGTTGTACAGATCAAAGTTATGCCACGCCAGTTATCGCACTTTGTTAGGTCTTCTTTCTTCGGGACCTTTACGAGGATATCCTGCATCCAGTCGGCCGGGAATGTTGCAGTATCCCAAATGTCAGCGAAAAAACGGTGCAACATTTGTGCTGACAAGGCAGGGTCGGCTTTGAGCATTTCAGCAGGAATGCAATCGATTCCAGGCACTTTGTTGGATTTCATGTCCTTGATTGCCGCTTCTATTTCAGCCAGCGAGGGCGCTTCCGAGTTGACGCCATTAATGCGACTTACTGTTGGCGCCTCGAGCTGCGGGCTCTGTTGCTCATTGCTATTTGTAACTCGGAAAAGTTGTTCAAAATGCTCAGTCCAACGCTTGAGCTGATCTGTTCGATCTGTCAGCAGCTGACCTGCTCGGTCTTTCAGCGGCATTCTTGCATTAGTCCTTGCACCACTAAGGCGGCGAGAAATGTCATATAATAATCGGATATCTCCAATGGCGGCGGCTCTTTCTCCCTCTTAGGCTAGGGAGTTTGTCAAGGCTCTCTTGTCTCGTCTACAAGCTCGTTTAACTGCCTTTTCCAGCTCCGCATATCGTAAGCGGGCGACTGCTTTGGCTGACCCGGGACATGCCTGCTCAATTCCGACTTTCGCCTTTCTCCATCGATCATCGATCATCGATCATCCTCCAGGTTTTATCCGACATCCATTCACTTCGTCTTCCACAAACTTTACCGAGAGTACCATGGCTCGTCGTGATAAAGGCATTCTTTATTCCACACTAGGGTGGTCTAACCGGTTTTACCGAAACCGGTAAAACCGGTAAAACCGTCCAATTTCTCAATACCGGAATACCGACTTTTGGGGCGGTAATTCCGGTAAATTTTTCTTCATTATTTGGCATTGTTCTAAAATTGACACAGGTAAATGTTTTTTTAAACCAAATATTTATGAGTACAAATACTAAAATTTGGCTCAATCAGCTTTACAATTCAAGCTCAATAAACCTTACTGCATGTGAGATTTGATTATTGCTAAAACTTGTCGATGAATTTTTTTTTTTGAATTATAGCTTTTTTCATCAAACTTTACACATTTCAGTTCAGATATAGAGCTAACGCTCCATAACATTTAAAGACTCTCTAGACCCGAATGCCATAATGCTGGTAAAGTGTCAAAAATGAAACCTAAAAAAAATCTAAAGACTGTACAAGTGTACAATGACTGAAAAAAAGATACAGCTACAAGAAATTTATGATTGCTTCACAATAATCACTGAATTTTTCATTGATAAGCTGGAATTTGGTAAAATTTGCAAAAAAATTTTATCAATAAACATACCAAGTTTATCAAAATCGTTCTAAGTGGTGCCAGGCTTTCACAAGCTTGAAATTTAAATCCAAAAATATTGATAACTGATTATAACTTCCTAGTTTGTTCCATAACATAATATGTTTCAATAGATTCAGCATTTAAACACATGTTAGACTGTTTGTATGGTTTTTTTTATCAATAATTTCAAGGTAATTGATGAAACTCTGTTGTTTTCATTTTTAACACTGTTGAAGCATTTTCTAAGTAACAAGGTGTTAATAAATTTGCAACAGTATTATAGCAACAAAGAGCGTATGGATCAGATCTAAACAATTATATTTTTTGCTGAATTTTGACTGGTTTTCAATGGATTTTTATTTATATTTGTTCGTTTTATTTTTGGGAAGGCAAACTCAATGCGATCACGACCTATGTAGGTTGCGGGCAGGCTTCATTTTGCTCATCTTGAACAAAAGGAGACAGTGAACTTTTTCGCTCCGAATAATTGTGAGCTTATTTTTAATGAGCATTTCATCCTCCGCTGCTGAGAGA
Source organism: Uranotaenia lowii (assembly GCF_029784155.1). Classification (NCBI taxonomy): domain Eukaryota; kingdom Metazoa; phylum Arthropoda; class Insecta; order Diptera; family Culicidae; genus Uranotaenia; species Uranotaenia lowii. Next base: position 24,313,986 of record NC_073693.1, read on the forward strand.
GCAGGGAGAAATTTTTTCTCAAACGAATGATCACTCTTCTACTGACAGAGCATTGTTGCAAGAGCAATTACACATAAAATTTGGTCGTTTCACTAAATCACGTGGACAGCTTTAATGTGTGATTTGACCGTCCTCTTTCTACGTGGAATTATGGAATATTGGCCTCAGAATTTGTCAACCTGCTTTATTGTTGGGGACGTTTAATAATTCTGGCATGCTTTTATATCTGATTTTGTAAACAAAGAGGTAATTAAAGATTTACACATTTGTTTCACATAATTTTCAGCATTTTAGCATTTACAACTTTGCTCGGTCGTTTATTTCTCAGCCAGTTACTGAGAAGCTAACGAACATTTCTCCCTGCGAAAATGAGATTGGGTGACTGCGTGATTGAAATGATCTCCAACAAAATGTGGGTTGCTTGATCGTTTAAAGTGCGAGAAAGCATGTTTCTCCCAGGCGTTTGACAATGAGATGAGAAAAAGTGAGCAAAAATCAAGAGAATCGCAGAAGCCTGGTTGCGGGTAATACATCCGTATTTTAGATAACAATAATCTGTAGGTAATTCTGTGAGTCAACCAAAAATTTGTGACAGTGTTTTGAGTTTCGTTATTAATTAGTTAAGGCATTGTTTTAACGAAAAATGTTTTTGTACATCCAATTTCATATCATTTCCATGAAAGACTGTATAAAATTTACTAAATCTGTAAAATCTGTTCTTAAATATGAATGCTGTTTTACAGAGTATAGGACAAACATTCGTTGTAAATAATATGAAAGTTCTAGAACTTCCGCAACCTCACAGCAAAATCATAATAATAAAATGAAGATGATAAATTTTATGATTATCATACGGATGCTGATAAATTTATGACAATAATACACACAGTAACATCTTTTTCCATTGGAAAAGTAGCTTAATCTATTGCGTTATTCTGAGCATTTTATGTCATTACTACTGCAATCAGTCGAAACCTTTTCATGAATTCGATATAAGGTACACCGGGGCAAGTGCAAACGGTTTTCACCATAGTTCAACTTTCACATGTCCTAGAAAAATATGTAAATCTTCAAAAATTAACAATTATCGTTCGTTGCATCATTAAATGGTTCTCAACAAATTCCCGTAGAAAGTGAAAAATTAAAAAATGTTGGTAAAAAGTAACGGCACTTTTGTGAAAAAATTTCTAAGTTTGCACTTGCCCCGTTTATGGGGGCAAGTGCAAACGCAATGCTTTTTCCAAACTTATTCAAAGATGCGTCAGTGTATCGTTACTAAAACGAATTTAATACATGTGTTATCAACTTTTTTTGATGTATTTGCTGTTTTTCTGCTATATTAATTACTTTTTGGAACTTCAGTTTTGCTGACTGTTGTTTGAAGCAAAAGACCTTCATTTGCCAAGGCATTACGGAATTTTGAATATCCGCTTCAGATACAACACTTTGGATACCCTTTCTGACCACTCTAATATAATGCTGAACCATTTTTGAGATGATTTTTTTTTTAATGTCTGATGTTACATGGCTTAAAGGTGCGTTTGCACTTACCCCGGTAGTGTCGTTTGCACTTGCCCCGCAGTGTGGGTTGACAGGAGTGAATATTATTTTCACAATTTTTAGGGTCTACTGAAAATTTATCATAAATTTTCTGCTTTCACCTGAATATCAGTCCCAAACACTCACCTTTCGACGAAAAATCGGATTGGAATGCCCTTTTTTGTAGCCAAAAAAAGCAAAACAAAAACACACTTTTCATGTCTAGTACGTACTTGAATTCGTGTGTAATCAAACAGTGCCGTGTTTTTAGTGAATAATTGAAAGAAAGTTTTGTTTATCTATGTCAGATTGTTGGTTGTGACAACAACAACAACTTCTGGAAGAAAAAATATTTTTTAATTTTTTTGTAACAGAGGAAAGTTGATCGTTTGCACTTGCCCCGAGTTTGCACTTGCCCCGGTGTACCTTACTTTGAAAAATACCGGTTTTACCGGTTTTATCGGTTTTATAAATTACAAATACCGAAATACCGGATTTGAAAAAAACCGGTAAATCCGACCACCCTATTCCACATCACTGTTCTTCGACAGTTCCGTTTGTCGGCAGCTCCGAGGCTCGGGGTTCTAGCTGTTCAACGTATGCCCTTTTCACCTCTGGATTTTCTAACCGGCGGACGTTGTATCGACACCCGACTTTCTCCTCGCGCCGTTGGACACGCGCAACTCTCAGTCGTGTCTCGCCAAGGACGAGGTGATGGTCAGATGCAATGTCTGCGCTTCGTTTGTTGCGGACATCAAGAAGGCTCCTTCTCCATTTTCGACTGATGCAGATGTGGTCAATTTGATTTTCTGTTCGGCCATCTCGGGATACCCAAGTGACCTTATGTGCTGGTCGATGGGGGAAGAGCGATCCACCGATCACCATGTTCTTGTTGCCACAAAATTCTACAAACAGCTCTCCGTTTTCGCTCATCTGTCCTAAGCCATGACGCCCCATGATGCGCTCAAAGTCCTGATTATCGGAGCCAATCTTTGCGTTGAAGTCGCCTAAGTGGATTTGAATGTCACCCTTCGGAAGTCTCTCAACCACGCTGTTCCATTGACTGTGAAACTGCTCTTTCTCCTGCAAATCGGCAACGTCAGTTGGCGCATAACACTGGACCATTGTAAGGTTTCTAAGCCGTGTTCTGAATCTGGCTACGATTATTCGTTCGTTTATCGGTTCCCATCTCTGTGTCTTGTGTTCTCCAGTGTTAGGCCAACGGACTTCGCTCAGTCCCAATATCTCTAACTTGAGGCGGCTAGCTTCTCTAGCAAGTTGAGCCAGCTTACCTGGCTGGGCAAGGGTTAAAACGTTCCAAGTTCCAATTCGTGTCCGTGATTTCATGCTAAAAGTCGTTGCCAAAGTTCCAATTCGGTTATTTCTTCTCTCAGTTTCCGTAGCAATACAAGGTATCAGGAGCAGTAGGTTGTTAGCCTAAAGTCCCTATGGAACCTTTATACTTAATTTTATCGGCCTTATCGGTGAAAAGTGATGTCCTTTTTAGTAACAACATGTTAAAGATTATGAAATTTTATAGACGGATAGAAAGTTAGAAGCAATGTAAGATGGTGAAAATGAGCGGGTAGAATTCATTATTAATATTATCATCACATACCAAAGTTTTGTTCGGCACGGGCCAACTACTAGGAAGTAGTAGATACAGATATAGCTGCATCTACCACCACACATAAGTAGGCAAAGCGTGGTTCGCCCCACAAGCGAAAACTGGCAGGGCGAACGAACAAAATATTATATATGTGCTCGCTCAGATAAGCTCCCATTAACTCAGAAATCAATATGTAGCCTTCCTTTTCTCTCAACCATTCATCTGAAATCTGTCACACGTACGTCTTGCAGTTTACGTTCTAGTATTACGTTTAAATTCATGCTCGTGACAGTGATCATCGGAGTTGGTTTAACCATCAAGTCAAGGACCCCTGATATTTTCCTCGAACAGAAAATTTCAGATTCTGATCTTCCCACAGCCTAAATCAGCAAGCAAATATATAAAAAGTCGTAAAACAAAAAGATTTCGCTGCAAATTCACTCAAGTGTCCTATAGAGACACGGTGTTGAAGTTTTTACCTACAGTTTTAGAAAACCATTCAATTCATGCAAATCCAATCTGCTGACAAATTCTTAAATTGAATAAAAAATTGAAGAAAATGATCGAAATTGAATTTTAAACACTTCGAAAACTCTTTAATGAAAGTGCAATTTGGTGTTAGTTTTAATCAGTGGAGGCATTTGCCTAGCTTACTTGAAAATTACAGCCTAATGAGCATAAGTATTACATTCTTCTTGATCGCGAATCACAATACACAAGTACAAAATAAATAAAAAAAAAAACACAAACTTACTAAGCTAACGATGTCTCAAAATATCTTAGGAAACTCATCTCACATCGAGGCACAGCCATCGCTTTTCTTCCTTTTCCTGGGCGATGATGTACATCTTGGCGGTGCTGCATCGAAAAACCCTCTGCTACTGGAAGCTTCCAACAGGTCTTCCAGGGAAATTTCTCCGATCCCTGACTCAACAGATTGGTTGTTAGTAGTAGTAGTTGTAGCGGGTTCATTAACCCCACCACAAGCGGAACAGGTCGATTCATCTAATTGAAGTGAGGAGTTTTCAGTGGCAGAATGCTCTATAGTGCTATCGATAGCCGCACTAGAATCTGCGGTCGTATCCTTATTGCTTGATTCTGCTGCAGCCGACTGATTTGAAGCAATTTCTGGGGTGGCTACAACAGGAGCACTCTGTTTTCGTTTGACACCGGTGCGCCGAACGCGAACAGCCGGTGCTATCACTGACCCATTTAATATCAATACACACTTGGGATTCGAAGCGGCTACAGTGCCAGCTATGTTCGGTGGGATCACGGATCTGGTAGAAATATCCACACGCTTCATCTGAGGAAGCGTGAGGATTTTCGAAAGCTGCCGAAAATTTGTCTACACGTATTGATAAATCAATCAGAAAAAAAACTAAGTTATAACCATGATTTTGGTACTTACCCTAGCAAATGTTGGAGCATCCAAACAGAGTCGCTTGAGCTGAATCATCTGACTCAGGTGGCTCATCACTTCCGGGGTTACGCGGTGAGTGTCAATTATCAGTTCTTCCAATACGGTTGCCCCTTCAACGACCGATAACAGCTCACCAGCGTGTAAACGGAACGCAAGCGTTTTCAAACGTGGAAATCTTTTAACAATTTCTGAAAAGTTGGCAGGCCGTATGTAGGTGCACAAAGAAAACTGTTGCACTGATGGCATCGGAACAATCCGTCTTTCTTCCGGGGCCAACTGGAGACAGTGCAGGGAAAGATGCTGGAAATGGTGTTGTTATTTTAATAAGTTTCATAAGCGCTAAGAAAAGCAAGCATAAAATAATTTCAACACAAACATAATACATACCTTCAACGCCTTCATATGTTCCAAACCGCTCAACGAGACCCGTTCCGTACCAACTCCTCCGGCCAGTATAAGATGTTCGACTGACGGCAAACTGGAGAATATTGCATTCATCAGCGACTGATCGTACTGGCAGAGCAGCGAAAACAGAGATGTCCGCAGTTTCGGCATACTACAAAGAAAGCTTTTGAACGATTCGGTCCCGAAGGTTCTGCGTTTGCGCCAGCGCTGCTCCGAATGTAGAAGATACAGATCTAAAGTCTCCATTTGTGGGAATTTCAATGACAGGAACTGATTCATTGCTGTACTGCTGAGCGTGACCTTCAATTGACGAATTTTTCGGGCCATGACGGTCAGTAGGGAAATGTCCAACGGTTTCGCAACCTGTATGTCCATTTCTGTAACAGAAGACAAGGTGCGGAAGAAAAGCCAATCGAAACAGGAGATATCCAGTGTGTTCACGTAGTTAAGGACTTTGTAGTTAAGACGACGCAATTTGGGGAGCGCTTCCACGTAGGGAGTCGCGCGATCACACTCAAAATAACTGGCATTTACAGTAAGCTCTTGGAGTTCTAAGCAGTGTGAAAGCATGGTCGTAAACTTTGGTCCCTCTAGCACGATCAGTTCCAGCTTCAGTGACTGCAGACTTTTTCCCAATAGTTCTATTCCCTTCAGCAAGGCATCCGGACTATCCAGTTTGAACGATTTCACCGAAAGGTGTTTATAAGGACGTCCCAGTTCTAGAAGCCCCGGTGCCATCGGAAATGGGCGCAAATCTAAATTGAAGTTGATTTGAATCCTATTGGCAAAGTGGGTGAATATCAGACTGTTCCACTGTTTGCACACCAATGAAAGATTTATCAGACTGGCCATGTCGAAGTGGCTAAAGATCTCTAACCACATCTGGAAAAGAAAAGAAAAACAAAGTTTACAAAAAATGAGACTAATGCAAACAAATATACAGACATCGTCTAAACTGATTCGAGCTGATTCCATAGGTACCTATAAAGATATATCTAAGACCCATAAATAATGATCTTCCAAATCGATCGATAACTATACCTTTCTGTAAGAAAGGCAAACGTTGTATGTACCTACTTAGTTTTTTTTTATTCTGCAGCTCCAGTTTCTTGACAGATTACTATCATGTGAAAATACTTTTTAACAATTTTTGGATAATGTAAATTTAAGAATCTGTAACAAAGTCTATACTTAGCCCGTGTAAGACCGAGAAAAGCGACCGCGATCTTTTGATGAGTTTTCCAAATCATGCCAGATGTAGATGACCATTTTTGGATCATTGTTTCTTTGACAACATATTAGAGTAACAATGGTTCTAGGGAAAAAAATTTACTATCGAATTAAAAAAAACCGGTGATATAAACTTTGTCGATTCGTTTAAAAAAAATCATTCGTCCTATACATAGTCCAAACCAATAAAAATAGGTTACAATTTGGTCTGACATTCGTCGCCGACAAAACTTCGGCCTAGTGCCAAAAGTGTCCCATTTGGGCGAAGGACTTTCGGCCGAATAAGCAAGCCCCGATTTAATGCAAGTTGAGCTAATGCTAAGACATGATAATAAAATAATTATTTCCTTGACCTTATCCTTGACCAGTATCATGTTCTTGATGCCTATTTTCCCCCAATGAACATAAAAACTGTTGAGCGCTGATATGGTCTGGTATGGTGCGAGTATGCTAACCATATATGTATACATTACTAAACATTTCAGAGGAAATGGTTAATCTGAAGAGACTATTGCAAGTGGAGTGGATTGCCAACCATAGCAGGTCGAGGTCTCTGAAAGGTTGGATGCCTTCCCTCGACGAATCATAACCATCGGTCGTGGAAGCTTGAGACGAAATTCGAAGACCAAGCCACACAGGCAGGACCTTGCTGCCGATGGAGAAATCATACAAACATGCATACAATGATCATAAAAACTGTTATTGATGGGTACATTGGACAAGAGGTTCCAAGCGGGCGACTTTTAACAATGTTAACCTAGATTTCAAACTGGTATACTAACCTCGTTCGGGATCCGATGATGGAAGTCCTCCATTGTGCTAGCCTTTCCAGATTTCTTCAAAACTCTGCACTTTTAATGAAAAAATAACGTCTTTTGGTCTGAAAAGTAGAAAGCAATTTTACTTACATGCAAAGTTTATGGTTTAACAACACAATTACAGACCTTTTTTTGGTATTCGGAGCGATATTTTGGAAATCAACCATGAGGCTATACAGAGCACAACCTTTTCACTTTTCAGTTTCAGCAGAAACAACAAAAATTTGGTGTCGATTAGCAGCCAGTGCCCATTCACGTGTGGTATGTTTGTCAAAATAAATCGTACATTTTTTGGTTCTGATCTGATGTCTGCCAGACAAGATGCTGAAAAATGAAACGACATTTTACGAAGGATAAAATAACTGAACGTCTAAGAGCTCAAAATGTGTCCTTTTTTCATTTTTTATTGATTGCTCAGTTAGTACACACGAAGAAAAAAATGAGGTACTAAAAGTGTTATTAGAGATACTGATTTTTTTCATACACTTTGGGAGTGAACAATAACTCATCAATCCATTTCGATCCATTTTCGGTGGAAATTATATAAATGCTAAACGACGAAAAATATGGGATAGGAATAACTCAGACTGCACAAAATATATTTTCTTTGATATTAAGGCCTAATTACATTTCTCGTGATAACGAACGTGAAAAATATTATTTCGTGAATAACTGAACTAGACTAAACTAGACTTTCTAACATGGTAGAATCGATGGAGAATGGCTGCAAGATGAAAATCCAACTGGTCTTGTTGTTCCAAACCTCCTTAAACAAATTTTATCCCGATTCTCCCGTCATAATGAAAATTCCACGATGAAAACCGGGAGAATCGGAATAAAAACAGATTCTATTAGGTTTTAAAGGACGAGTCAGGCTGGAATTTCAACTTTCAACAACTCCTCATCTATTTAACACTCTAAGAGCAAACGCACCAATACGAGAGTATACGCGGCCCGATTTTGCTCATTTTAGCGGACCGATTTTGGTATACACACTCTTTCGCGCACCGGGTGGAAGCATATTATTTTTAAATTGTGCATTGCACTGAGAAAACTTTAACAGAAAATATTAAATTAAATTTACTGATCGAATAAATTTTCGGAGTCGATAGTTTTTTCGCTTCAATTTCGGTTATTATCATTTTTATGCATAGCGATTGTTGGAGGTTATTCGACGGGTTAACTGCTATCCGTTATGTGACGCCAAAGTCGACATGCTGGTTGAAGATGCCATACAGCAGCAACAGGGCCACGCAGTTTCGAGCGACCAGCAACCGGGTCAGGTTGCGGATGCAGCTAGAACTTAAGTGAATTCTGTGCAGTGTCAGCCGGAATCATCCGAAATTCAGCGGAACTTGCGCGAAATATGCCAGCTGCTGTGGAGTTCCACGATCAAACAGGAGGTTTTCCGCCGCTGGTCCAAGACTTTGGCTTCAGTGAGTCGGAACCGTTTTCCCTGGTGCAGCGCAGCGAGAAGGAGGATTGTATGCGTCATTGCCCCGGTTCAAACTTATCTGCTAAAGATGCTGCTCATGGCCCCGGTCAGACAGTGAAGTTTTTTTTTTCTATCTGCTGCCTATACTTTTCCAACCTGTACGGAGGGTAGAAAAAAATTTTAAAAAAATAAATTTTCGCTAAATAAACAGTTTTTTCACTTACCTGCATTGCTTACGTTGTTGTTACTCGATGCTGGTCAATTGCAAGTTCTGCTCTGTTCAAAGTTATGCTAATTCCGACGACCCACTCGGCTGCGAAGAACAAACCCTGGGCCACCGATTCCGAGGGCCTAAATTTTCACCTCTTTCGACCCAGCACAGAATACTTCCAAAATGGCTCTTTATAATTTTCGACACATTTCCGATCCCCCCGCGAACAAAATTTTTTTTTTTCAGTGCATGTTTGCTCTCGCCCCTTTCTAGTGAGCAAATTTGGTGATTTTGTCGGTCCCGACGGCAACGGCCCTATTTTGCTCACCCACATACTAACCCCCGGTGCGGTTTAAAAGTGATCAAACGCGTGAGCATTTTCACTATACTCGCGATTGCTGCGGATGCCCTAATTGTGACGCGTTTTTGAGTTATTGGCAAAATAAATTTCTTCAACGTTGTTCAACTATCCGGTACAACTGTGTTCGATGTTTACTCTTGGGCTCGAACTCACGGACATCGGCTCAGGAGACATTACGGTTTTTATAGATTCTAGTTTTTGATAGAATTTTGATTTTGTTATTTTTATTTTTTTTTGTCTTTTTAGAATAACCTGGAACGTTTCTCACATTTTTTCCACATTTGGTTTTTTTAAATATCTTTATTACAGAGATTTTCAGATTTCAGGTTCCAGGTTGATTTTTTTTTTGGCATTTCTCTCAAGATTTTTATCTAAGTGTATTTTAGTACTTCTGCTCTTATTATATATTTACCTTGGATTTTGTTTTTTGCAGTGACCTATCCCCCGAATTCTGATAGGTTTTTAATCATGAGATAATGTTAGTGTGCTTGCAATATTCGGAGGTCCAGTAAGCCGTTTTTAGGGTTTTTAGCCATTCAAACAACGTGCATCCTTCAAGCAAACAGCATATTAGTGTGAGAAACCTTTTAATTGTAAGGCTACGAAATTGAGCAACACAAACACATCCATAACCTTAACTGTCAATCCGTGGTATTCTTTTTCGTGTAAAGAAAACTAGTCGGGTCGAGTGCAATTTTGTTCTCCAAAAGTTTGGAAAATTCATGGATTCCGAGTGATTTTCATCTCAAAAAAGGTAATTATTTGTGGTAGTTAGCTACAAACGTTCGAAATATTGTCGAAACATGCTCTATCAAAGCCATAAAATCGGGTTTTCTTATTCGTTATTGTTTCTTTATTCACCCTGGCAAACATGAACTAAATACAAAATTTTCTCGTAGGCCGTGTCAATAACGTAAAAAATATATTGTGAGTTGACACACAACAGTTGTGTTACTGTCTAATGAGAAGGTCTTAAGATTATTATTATTTTAAGATTAAATCCTAATTTAAAATAAAAATCCCAATATGTACTACAAATACCGTGAGTTAGATTTATGTTTTCCAATTTCAGATATGATATGTTGGACTTGTGTTTTTTTCATGAAACGTTGTCATTGAAAATCTTGAAAATGGTTATGTTAAATTTTACGTTAGGTACCTCATTACAAATACTTTGTTCAGTTAATAAAAACTTCGTCACTACATCTTCCTTGACTTAGATATACCTAAGTAAATGGTGGTTTGAATAATTTCACTCAATTCGAAGAGGAATGATGAATAAGATATGTTGATTTAGAATTAAGCTTCAAAGCTTTTCTATACGTCCTTGACCAATTTCATTCAAGTCATTTCTTATCAACACACCCTACCTAAAACTGCGTCGAATAATCTCATCGCTGTGTGCTATTTCCGATTCAATATGTTAGTGCTGCTGAGATGTTTCCATCGTCCGCGTTCAACGAGCGAGGTTGGGGGAGGCAAAAAAAGATGACATTGCACACCCACCGAGATCGATAATGTTTTGTGTGTTTTCATATGCGAGACTGCTAGCAAAAGTCCAGCCATCAGCTTTTTTCGAGGCTGCCAATCGGTACAGGTAATATTAACGTTTTGGGAAATCTTGTCCAAAAGCCAGCCTGGGCTAGTGCAAACGTGCCAAAGTGCATTACACAGAGTTCATTGGCATCGTGGAATAGTGAAGAAAACTTGCCTACCGTAACCTACAGAGAATGATGAAAATGTGTAGAAGATTCATCATATAGGACAAAATAACCTTGTCAAGTCGCCTTGAATTGGAAGGATCGATTCTGATGGTTGGAGCCTAATTTCGTCTTGTATAAGTTTGTTTTTTTTACATAATCAATATCTAATCAAAACCAAGACTCAGGCTGGTTATACTACAATGAACAAAAACTCATCGAAACGTTAATCAATCCCAAATGTCTCATCTTTTCCAAGATACAGTGTGTGTAAAACTTTGTAATGCAAAAAAGGGCGTTGCGTTGTTCAAAACACAAATGGTTTAAGGAAAAATCTAGTTATTGGCGGAGACATGTAATGTGATGATATGATATGTGGCACCTTCCTGCAAAACCTACGTAGGTAGTGTGGCTCCAATGAAAAAAAAATCAATAGTGCTACTTACACACGGAGATGGGAAGGCCGAAAAAACACCCCGATTCATTATGCTCTATGTGCTATGAAAAAGCAGAATTTAGATTGGCGAACCGCATTCAACTGACCTATCTTTTTTACGTTTCTTTATGATATACGTCATCATAACAAAAATTCTTATAAAGGTGTCCTAATATTTAGCACATTCGGTATGTGTGTATTTCCTAAGGACAACGTAACTAATGTTTATGGCGATAAAAAGTTAAACTCAGACAATGAAAATGGAAAAGGAGGTTTTGAAAATTTAGTGAGAAATGTTTATATAGGTCACACTGAAACACGTGATACCCAGAATACAGACACAAAACCGATTTTTTTTTAATTTACAAAATTTATAAACAAACTTAAATTAAATATTCACATTTTGAATATGAATACAGAAACTTATTCAAAAACCACAAGTCGAATCTTAAATGTAAAGTCTTAACATTGAACTGTTATCTTTGTAAAGATAACTCAGCAGCAATGCCCCGAAATTCAGCTTTAATCAGCTTGCGCAATAAAAGATTTAAATTTCTCCAATTCCTCCGCTGTTGTCTTCAATTCCTCCAATTCCTTCCAATGTCTGAATCGAAAAGAATTATTAACCTTTTTTCTAGACATCATATACTGAAATCAGTTGTTTTGTTCTTAACGAATTCATTCCAAAATTAAATCTTTCTTTTTACAGACCGAACGTTTGAAAATTATCTCGTCCTACATAGTCTACGGAAATGAACTCAAGTATCAAGAAAAGTGAAAAATTGTGTTGCTGCTACTCATTAATATTCTACCAGACTCGTTGATTCGACACAGCATCGAGTTAAATCACTGGCCGTCAAACACGAAAGTCCAGTTTCCCAAAAAAAAACAAAATTCCACTGTTCGATCAATACGCCCCCGCAGGTGTAATTCGAGTCATGGAACATGATAAACCATCCCAGCCGATTAGCAGCAGTATTCAGAAACCAACCACGTTGAATCTTAGCCAACCGAAGGCCGACGATAATTTGAGCATCAAATCTTCGGACTCGGTAACGACCAGCGGCGAGTACGAAATCGTCCCAGAGGCACAGGACCTGGTAGACGGATGCGGTTCGTCCCCATCGACACATCCATCGCCGATCTTGAATGCGGAACCGATCCGCGAACCCAAACAACCGACCGATCTCAATCTGGCCGACTGCCTGATGGAAGAGGTGGTCGAGGTTAATTTGATTGCAGGAACCCCGGCAGCGGAACGCAAACTTGACGCCGCCGCCGTCTCGCCAATTCTCAATATCGAGGGTAACGGCAATGTTTTGGATCTGGAGAAAAACATGGATGAGGTCATCAACGAGCTGGATGAGGAGCGCACGCTGAGCGCCAGCGACGGCAACGAATCGGGAAGTGCGAACAAAAGTAAGTTATCGTTAGTGTTTCTCAGTTGTTTGACTGTGCTGTGAGGAAAGCATCTATCATTACCATTCGTGTAGATTGTTGGAAGTTTTGTAACTTTTATATAGCTTTATTAGGAGTACGTTGTTTATGTTCATTTGATTCAATAATAATCTCACGCCGATCCACTGGGCGTGGTAGATACTTGTAGATTGGAATTCGCTCAGTCTAAAAGTAATGGGTAGGTCGATAAGATATGGATGTTTTTATCGCTTGAGTTTGGTCTTATTTTTTCGACATTCAGTAAACTAACCGATCACGCTTTGCTCATTTTGTCATTCTTTTCGTTTCATCATAACTACTTAGCGCCGGTTAAAAGCAACAGCAGCAGCCAAAAAGCTGCTCCTTCATCGCACTTGAGTCTGGTTGGACTGAAGCCGCGTGGCACGACTAATTCAACAATGGCAACAGGTGAAACTACGCCCAATCTTGTGAGCCCGGAAAATCGGGTGGGACAATCTGTGTTCTACGATTGCCTAGATGCAAGTCCTATGACAGAGAAGAAGGACGCCATGAAACCGGATAATCATTGTCCGGTGGAGACGGACGATGATTTGTCAGACATCGATCAGGAATGCACGATCTTCAGTGGAGTCACGTATCTCGGAGCTACCCGAATAGCTTCGCCAAAATCAGAAAAAGAAATCCTACAAAAGATGGGCGAAATGAACGCCAACACAGATGGATCCCCACTAGGGATGAAAGTTTCCGTCAGTATTCCCACTCGATCCGAAGGATTTGTAGTGTAAGTTGTTGATTTTTAAGATTTAAATTTCATTTTTATAACGAGTAAAAAAAATCAATTAAAGGCTTCACGATGGTGAAACTAACGGTGTCATAGCAACTTACGAAGTTCAACGAATCCTATTCTTCGCACGTGGTCCAGTGGGATCGACAAACAATGCATGCTTTGCGTTCACATGGTCCCACGGGGAAACGCAAGAGACGGGCATACACCAGTGCCATGTCTTCAGGTGCAATATTCCGGAAGCGGTAAACCAAGTCAATGGTCAGTAATACATCAATTAACATACCTTCATTATCCATCGCGCGTGGCAATGCTTCAGTTTTGTTATGTTTACTCGATGTTATTTGAAATTTGAAACCACCGACCTAGTATTGAAAGTAGCAATTTGTATTTAACGCATTTTGTTCGTCTCCTGTCTTCTGTTTGATCAGCTTGTTTCGCCAAGGCCTTTCAGTGTGCGCTGCCTCTAAGTATGCCAGCCAGCATGACAACTTCACTGGCTGACAGTTCGGCGGCCAATCCGATGATGTCATCGATAACTTCGGATACGGCCGGCAATCCAATTCAGTCGGCCATGTACGAGTTTAGCATTTCCCTGGAGATCAAGGAAAAGGAAAAGAGCGGCTTCACTACGGTACCGCGCGATGCCAAATCGAGCTTTCGGTTACGGTGCAACACCGACAAGGAGGTGTCCATTGTGGTGAAGCAGATTCCCTCAGAGCAGTATCCTCCACTGCTCATAGAACGTTGTTTCGGGGTGCTGCTTAGTCCGGGCAAGATCGTTCGTCAAGCCGATATGCAACTGTTGGATATGGTGAGTTTGTTTGTAAATGTTTTAACTCGATCGTTTTACAATATATTTCAATTTATCTTGCAGTCCACGATGGGATACATAAAATCCGAAACTAATTCCGCCCCAATCAATCCGATGACTACTTCCATCAGTTCTTTGTCGACGGCGGCAACGTTTGCCCAGTATCCGTATCAAATTCGGGCCGAATGGAAGGCCAACGACAAAGCATTCGAACAACTGAACACAGAAACCCAGAAGAAAAGTCTCACAGTGGCGGTCGATCTAGTCATCAAGGGTATTCAGGAACCGGTGCGCTTCGTCATCGAAACATCGGTCATGATTCTCTCGCAAAGCGAACTCCGCATCATGTCTAATTTGTTTACGAACAAACGTCTGCTGATGATGCACTACTATCTGACGCTGAAGGAAAGCGGCGAAGGTACCTGGAAAGTTGAATCAATCGACCACTCGGACGAAATTGTGGAGCCATCTCAACCACCTTCACTATCTTTGAATCTCAATTTCAAAACGTGGTCCTTCAAAACATCTGCCAGTGTGCAATCGATGGAGTTTGATGATTCCAGTCCCGATTACAGTTCGGATGGCGACGAACCACTGCTCAGTGGTACCGGAGAAGTTTCCAAGGAGTGCTCCCATGCACTGCTGGAAGACTGGAACGAAATCATCAGCGAATGGGACTGCGATAATTTGGAAAAGCGGCCGAAAAACTTAGCCAACCTGGTGCGGTGTGGCATACCGGATATTCTACGGGGCCGGATTTGGCTGAAGCTTGCTAATGTTGAAAACAAGACGGAAATGACCGATTCTTATCGAGTATTGATAACCAAAGAGACGTCTTGCGAGACCGTTATTCAACGTGATATCAATAGGACTTTCCCGGCGCATAAATTCTTCAAAGATACAGGTGGAATGGGACAGGACAGTTTGTATAAGGTGTCTAAAGCTTATGCAGTTTATGATACAGAGGTCGGTTACTGCCAGGGTTTGAGCTTCATTGCGGCTAGTTTATTACTTCATGTGAGTTTTTTGAGGTGTTTAAAATTTGCAAAATTTATTATCTAGATCTTTTTTTTTTCAAGATGCCTGAGGAAGAAGCTTTCAGTGTTCTTGTGGCACTCATGTACAATTACGGTCTCCGGGACATGTACAAGCAAGGATTTGAGGCTTTATATCTACGTCTGTACCAGCTGAATCGACTTATGAAGGATCATTTGCCGGATCTGTACGATCATTTCACCACCACTGGCATCGAGTCACACATGTTTGCTAGCCAATGGTTCCTAACGCTTTTTACCGCACGCTTTCCACTGTACTTTGTTTTTTACATCTTAGATGTATTTCTCCATGACGGTATAACCGTCCTGTTTCAAGTCGCTATCACACTACTTTCTGTATGTAAAAAAGATCTGCTAGAGTTAGATTTTGAAGGGATTTTGAAGTACTTCCGCGTTACACTGCCCAAGAAATGTCGTAGTGAGAACCAAGCAAAGAAGTTGATGAAATTATCGTTGGAATGCAAGATCAAACGATTGAAGAAATATGAGCTCGAATACATTGCTAAAAAGGAAGAAAACGAGCGAAAAGAGCGCGAAATGAAGCTATACGAGCTGAGGTTCAACGAAGAGAGGGTGAAGATGCAAAACGAAATTTCTACTTTGAATGAAAAAATAGAAACGATGACGAAAGACGAAAAGAAAAACGCTGGAATAATTGTCGAGTACAAGCAGATCATTCAACGACAGGAACATGAAAACAACAAGCTTCATCAGATGCTAGAGGATCTTACGGTAAGGTTCAAATGACTTCTACTGTTATCATGTTCGTAAACCTGAAATTCATTCCATTTTAGAAAACGGTCTCCAACTGTACCAAATGTTCAGGAAGCATACCAAAATCTTCCCCCATCCACAAGTGTTATGGGAAAAATCTCCAGCACGCAAACAGTGAGAACAACAATGATCAGTCCCTGCAACAAACCGCTGAAACCAGCAGCTTGGGCCCGCTGGATCCATATTTGATAGCGACCCAGCGGATACGAGAGCTAGAGCTCGAGTTAGCCCAAACCAAGTTGGCACAAGTTGAAGCCGAATGCAAGAGTCAGGTGAGTAATCGTTGCAAGTTTGCAAGACAAGTTCAACAAACTGTTAACCACGGGTTTCTCAATCGTAGGACCTGCACCATCAGCTGAATGCAACCTTATCAGAGTTGCAATCGAACCGCAGCAGCTGGCAGCCGTGGTTTTCAAAAACCTTGAACTCAATCCAGGAAAAAGTAGCGACAAGGCGCGATGTGAATGCACCGATACCCACTTTTCAATCGTATGCCGAACCACCTGGAGTGAGTCTTTATAGCGAACACTCTGAATGAACTGATATACTTTTTTTTAAACCGTTTCATTTCATTAAATGTTATTTAATTCTAACTGGTTTTAAT
Source organism: Uranotaenia lowii (assembly GCF_029784155.1). Taxonomy (NCBI): domain Eukaryota; kingdom Metazoa; phylum Arthropoda; class Insecta; order Diptera; family Culicidae; genus Uranotaenia; species Uranotaenia lowii. The sequence continues at coordinate 24,330,603 of NC_073693.1, forward strand.
TTCTTTAAAAGTAACATGAGACATTTGACAATTATAATGATCAAACAAGTTTCTGGATTCCAACCTAATAGTTCATTTAATATTCCGAAGGTAAAATTGCGGGATCATTCTCAGACCCTACCCGCACCAGGGCAGGTGCGGCATAAAGTGAATCAACGGCACAGTCTGGCACATCCACCGGTCGAGGGACTATCCAACATGAGCAGTACGCCAGCTGTGGGTGTTACCGAACTGAGAGGTGGTCCAAACCGCAACAACGAGAATGTCGTTCTTCTGAGAGATTCTGCACAAAGATGCAACAGTCTGAAGTGATTCCAGCCAGCAGTTTTCGCGCTTGACAACGCGAAGATGCAAACCCGCTAAAGAAAATTATGAGGGGATAACCGTTGTCGATAATCTCTATAGACAGTGTGCTAATTAGCAGAATTATACACGCCATGGTACCATTTAGAAATGATGCCCATACGCAATTGACGAAAAGAAGGTAGTGTTTAAAAACGTTCCCCAATTCTTAAAATTGTCTCATATCTTTTAGGTTTCTATGAAAAGCACATTCTCTTTCCACCAAGCACTGTCGTCTGCAGAAACGACTCGAACTGATATTTTACCGTACTGTGTTATCTTTTACCGAACATTTTTCTGTTAATCCCCCAAGAAATTTATTAATTCGTGATGTTACATTAGGTTATTTTATTCATATACTAACGAATAGGTCGATATTGGTTTTGTTGTAGAAAACATTGGACAAACCTAGGATACTGGAAAAAGATGCATTTTTCTAATTTAAACAATTTAGATGATAGTTTAAGTATTAGTACTCAGACTGTTCAAAATCAACAAAAATCGTTTCCAAAATATACAGTTTTTAAATAGATAACAGGTTTCGAAAAACACTTAAGTTATGTACCTACCATTAAAGTGCGAACGATATGATAGTTCCATGTCAGAGGCAGCAAAAATTCGAAACGGATTATGAATCCAAGTCCAATGAAGTCAGAAATGTTTCCATTCGAAACCCTTTGGAATTCATCATACTTCTTACACAGAGAACTTCTTAATGGAACATGTTTAATGAAATCTTAAGATTTCAATCTTTAGGTACCAAAATGTTACACGCCCATGCTGCTTTTTATACGTTTTTATTACTGATTCATTGGTTTTACAAGTTATCACGAAATGCTTATTTCAATACATCAGTTCTTGAAAATAATACCTAATGTCGTATTTGTTTTCATCTGGTGGCCAACCAGTTGTGCACTAACTACTGTCATCTTCATAAAAAAAAACGCTTTGACAGCACTTAGTGCACAACTAGTGGACTACCAAGGTAAAAACAAATACGGCATAAGACTAAAAAATCCAATTATTGAAGAATTTTAGCAGTTTTGTGTCGCATTTGCCACGTTTAGTATACAGAGCGCATAATGCTGTTAGATCTAACTGGTATATCGACAAGAGTGTAAAATGGCTTTGGATTGAGAATTTCACGATACCTTACTGAGAATTAACACATTAAATATACACCCACACCACAGAATAAATAACATGCCCTTAACTAACAACCGTAGTAATCTCTTTTTGTGACTGTATATCTTTGTTAATCGAACCATGCACATACACAACACTGTACATGGTGCGAATACCTTTAAAATCACGATAATGTGAAACAATAAAAATCTATATTATCAATCATGAGTCCTAGTTAATGTAGATTATCACAGATTTTTTTCCTAAATTTGATAGATTGTTCGATATTTAGTTAATGTTTGTTAAAATGTTGATGAAATTTCTCGAAGAGTAGTTTATAATATTCTACTAATAAACTGGTTTGAACAACCATCTTTCCATCTTGTTTTACCCAATTTTAGGTTATGTGGACGATCTGGAAGATGCGAGTGTTTCTTTTTCCAAGTGTGCAAGTTACAATATCGCCCAGCTCTATCAGACTAGCCCAGCGGTTTGATTACTCTCTGTTTTAAAACTCTGTAAGCACTCACCGCGTGGGAGGGGTTCTAGATTTGTAACCTTTAAAAAAAATGAAATCCCTGAGACTAAAATTTTTTTTAAAACTAACAAGCTGGTCATTTTAATGTCATTATCAAATTTTATCAAAATATCTTAATGTCGTTAATGTACTGATGAACTTTAACTATATAGTATTAATCTGCTACATTGACTACACTACTCAATACCCTCTAAACCAGTGGTTTTCAAACTTTTTCGCTCATTGCCCCCTTTTTGGAACAAATTTGTTCCGAAATGTAACAAAAAATTAGCAACTCTGGCTCTGAGTCCTTTCACCGCCCCCTTGTAGGCTCTCTACGACTCCTGGGGGCGGGTGAACCAAAGGACTGAAGCAACTGTCAAATCACATATGAACAGACCGTACCGACTTTTTGGAACCAGAACGTCAGCTCCCCTTTGATTTCAATGGCATTTTGGTACCAAAACGTCAGTGCGGTACTGAAATGTCAGTTCGAAAATTTTCTTCTCTTTCAGCCCCTTGGGGTGAACCACTTTGAAAACCACTGTAAACCTTTTTGAATATACTATGTATTTTTTTTTTCATATAATTAGAGGTCTATAGTTGTGTTCTCCCGATTGAAAGTATGAACCCTCGCAGCTAGTCGCGCGCGTTTTATTTATCCGTAAAAAAAAAAACCGATTCAATTCTTTGTGAGCTTTCGTATGGCCAACGTCGATTCCACTGTGAACCTGTCCACGTCGAAGATTTACCTATTAAATTTTAATAATGATAGTACCTATGATGGTTAATTTTTATGAAATGAAATTGATCTTAAGAGGCTTAAAATCCCAAATCTCGCGTGAGCTTTCATTACGTCGAATGAAACAAAATTTGAAAAACTGAGATATTTACTAGAACAGCTTCATCATAACATTATCTACCTATATGATTGATAAAACAATCAATTTAAACCCTTTTAATGTATAAAATTTAAGACTTAGAAAATGACGAATGAAACAAAACCTTGCTTGCCCATTTCAATGTTGCTTACGTCCCTTCTTCCAAACGGCGAATGTGCAGAGGAAGAAAAACCTAGCACATTCGCTATGGACTCCATGAGCAAACAGTGTATACAGGTAGAGGTAATCAGAATATCAACCTGGCAATAAATATTATTTCAGATTCTTGTTTTCAGGCGTTCTTGAATCGATACTCAAACTCAAGGCTTTCGAATGCTGTAAAATAATGCAGCAAGTAAAAGAAACCGAACAGCAGCAGTAGCAGCAAACCTAACAACTAACAGCAGCAGGCTGATCGGCAGCAGCCTGCTGCTGTTAGTCACCCAATCACCCGATTCACACTTTTATTACGCTTCACTAATAAATTTACCGCTACACTCGATAACTCACTAACTTAACATTCACTATGCTTAGCAAATTGAAAATTTACCGGTAATTGTTTCAGAAACATTTGGGCGTAAGTGAAAGTTGAACGAATCAAATGACGAATGAGACAAATTTCCCCTCCAGCTGATCGGCAACAGAAAGCTGATCAGCAGCAGCTAGCTGGTTTGATCGATGTCGCACCCGATTCACACATTTCATTATGCATTTACTCACCAATTTACCGCTACACCACTTATTAAACAGCCACTACGCCGAGAAAATTGAAAATTTCCCATAGTATTTACATCAGAATCATTTGGGCGTAAGTGCAAGTTTAACGAATCAAAGGACGAAAGAAAAGAGACGAATGAAACAAATTTCCCCTCCAAACGACGAATGTGTTCAGACGTATGAACAATTTATGTTTGAATATGTCGAATGTTCCTATATGATTAAAAAATAGCTCTAAAAATTGCAAAAAATTAAATTCATAATGTGGAATATCTGACACAATTAATTTCCATGAATATTGCGTATTTTTTGAAGGGTTATCGGTGAAGGAATAAAAATAGGATTTGAAAAACACTCTTCAAATTTCAGAAGCGTTTTTCTCGGTTCGGTGTTTCTGTTTCATTCGACGTAATGAAAGCTCACGCGAGAAATAATGATTTTCACGATTTTTACCTAAATTAAAGTCACCTGGCATCTCTGCTTACCGGGATCTCATCAAACGTGAGTTCGTGTCAGGAACGCTGCGAAAACTGGAACAGTGCTCACTGTTTACATTGGTGTGCGTGAGTTCTATTTTTATGATTAATTCACCTAGCAGAATTTCCCAAATTTCACTGCTTAGGAAACAAAATATAATTTTATATTTTTATCAAACCTTTTTCTGAATGTTACAATTAAATCAATTTTGTTTTTGAATATTTAATTTTAATTTTTGCTTATTAATTAAATATTACTCACCACCCTTTGATTGAAAACTAAGTATAGTATACAAATTACAACAATAAAAGAGTGCTCCAGTGACTCCAGTCGAAGGGGCGTAATAATAAAAACATGCTCTCAAGACGTTTTCAGATTTCTCTTCTCTTTTATGATTCGGCATAGTTATGTGTGTATATTTACTAGAAGTGCATCCAGTACTTTACCTGCCTACTTCAAAATCCGAATACGGAATGTATTCTACAAACTCCCCTCAGTAAAATGATGAATGAATTCAATCAAAACATTCCTTCGTATCCATACACACAAGTAGACAAATTTGACGCATCAACTGCTTCGTAGTATTCGTGTCTGGGCACCAACACTGCCGCAGATTGTGCACCACATTGATCATGTATGGGAGACTGCGACGTCAACTTTTAATAGTGGTGCACACGAAGTTCATTAAATTTTGAGAAGAGGGATTCGCGCTAGACCATTCCATTGATTAGAGACAGACGATGGTTACTCTTGGTCCGTGGTGTACGCATCGTGGCTTGTACTCCGTGTTTGTTCGTCGCTCGCAGGTCGGCTGATCCCCCCAATTATAGACATATTTGGGAGTTTTTGAATCATCATCACCGCCTGATATTTAGGTGCCGATAGTTTGGCCTATGTGAAAGTGTTATTAGTTTGCTGAATTATAAGGTATATTTTGGATACGGTGTAACCCTCCGGTGGTTTTACAAAAATACACAGCGTAGTATTAAAGCCGTTTAAGCACTGGGTGTTATCGGTGAATGATGGCTGAAAATTGGGAAAAAGTGTGAGGTGCATGTGGGGTTAATTTTTGGTCATTTTTGGCTGGTTGATAAATTGTGAAGGCCTTGAACATGCGGTAGAATAGATAGATACACAATCACTGTGCTAATTTGATTGAGTGATTCAGGAAAACACATAAGATGTAGGCTGGGTGACAACTTGGGTCAAAACAGTTTTGTCCAAATTTAGAAAGTGATTTTGGGTTTTGGATTTCAGTATGAAAAATCAACAATCATCATTTAAAGTTAAGTGTGCAAAAATAAGTTCATGGTTGTTGTTATAGGAAAAAAAAAATTGATTTGTATGATTGAAATATTTTTTTACAAAATATTGTATTATAATTTTGAAAAAAATAATGGCAAATAAAATTTTTATGGTATAAGTAACGATGTGGAATTTCGAAAAGTTTTAACATAAGTGAAAAGTCACACAAAACCCAAAAAAATAATATTTCACAAGTGTGGCAATTACAGATGCAGATAAAAAAAAGTGGGAATAATGTGGAATCGCCGTCTTTTCTTCTGATGTCTGTGGTCCAATCATTTGAGAATCGTTTTTGTTGACAGTGTTAGTGAATCACTCATCATATTTCGCATACGTTGCATGTGTGTGTGTACGCAACAGTGACAGAACGTTTTTTCCCCGCGACACAACGCAAAAAGAACAAAACAGGCCTCATCCAAATTTTGCCCAAAAAAAAACCCGCGCGCCATTATTGGGTAGTGCAGTATATAACATCGTAGCGTATTATTGATACGGAATTGTTTCGGATTAGCGTTTTAAAAGTGCAATCGGTGCAAATCAAGAAACCAGTGTGTTCCTCAACAGTGGCATTTATTTTCTATTGTAGATTCTTGTTAGATTCAGACGAAGAGTAGAAAGCTGGTGGTCAGTGGAGAAAAAAAATTGAAAACTAGTTTCTCCAGTTCCGGATTCCACAGTCGAGGGATTCCGATCGATTGGGTCTGGCCCGAAAACAGGCCAATAACATACAACACGACAAATTGTGCGAGTGAAAGGTATTTCGGGTGCTGGTAAAGTGAAACACTACTTGTGTGGTGCCTGCGTTGAAATTGAACCGACGAACGAACGGAGCAAAAAAAAAAAAGTGGAAATCGGGTGTGGGTATCAAGTGAGTAATATAAAGTGGTGGCCCGCAGTTTTACCTGATTTGGTCACGAAAACAAGAGGAAGAGAAAAGCATCCAAAACGTTGATAGAAAGGAATATAACAGCTAACCCGTAAACCTGCAAAATGGCCGGGGTGTTCGATTTGGAGCTGCATGAGGAGGACAACATCCGTGATTCCGACGATGACGTGATCGAGGTCGATGATGTAAGTATCGAGTTTGTCTGTTTCCTTCTTATGGACTCGTTCCGGATTCTTATGTTTAAGGGGCAAGCCAATTGGGTTGATTCTTTTCGGATGGTGGTGGCAATATGTTTTGGCGACAGCGAACAATAAGTTCTTGTCGTTGTTCATAAGTTCTCCTGAAAGACGAGAAGAAAATAATGTCTAGTTTCAGAAATTTCAGACACCCTAGCTAGAAGGACGACGCAAAGGAAATTGCAATATTTACCTGAGCTTCATAAAACTCGGTTACCTTTTGATGCTTTGTTAGAGGATTAAAACTTAGAAATTTTGCAAGGTCGAGCATAAGCTACATATACATCGGCGACATGCATCTGGCTGATTCATTTTCATACTCGAAAGTTGCTCTACTACCTGTAAAAGGAAAAATGAAACATCGGGTTGTTCCCTGAGGTTTGCTTCAAAGATTTTACCCCAAAAGTCGAATGGCAGATTGGACGAAACTAGAAAACAGTAAATTAACAACATTGTCAAACATGCGAAGCAACTGTATTGGTTGATAACATAAGTCTACAAAAATTAAAAACAATAAACGGTAAAAGAACGATTTTTGAGATACACAACCGGTAAAAATGATAAAAATGCATATGGGACAGACGTGTGAATACATTCTAGAAATTGCTTATTGATTTTTAAAAAAATAGTCTGCGTTTACACAACTTTGCCTAGGACCGATTGAGGCCCAACTTGGCTATTTGGCTTATTGACTTTTATGTGAGCCTTTCCAATTGCATAGAATGATGAGGGCTTTTGATATAGCTCAGTTGGTAAGTCTGTTGTCTCCTGAGCCGATGTCTGCGAGTTCGAGCCCAAGAGTAAACATCGAACACAGTTGTACCGGATAGTTTTTCAATAACGATCCGCCAACTGTAACGTTGATAAAGTCGCGAATGCCATAAAGATGGTAAAACGACTATAATCGAAACAAAAAAAAAATAGAATGATGAATTTTAATAATTCAACGTTAATGGCTCTGAAATGAACACTCCTTGAGAAGATTAATTTGAATTCAGGAATCAAATCCTAAAATCAGTTGACATAACGAAAATTGATATTGCTTGTTTTAAGTTATTTATTTGTTACTAGCTGATCCCATACAAACTCCGTTTTGCTTTCAACTTGGAATATATCATGGACGGTTTGTATGAAAGTCAATTGCCAAGCATTTTCCAGATATCTTTCCGAATTCATTGTTAAGTAATGATTGCAAAAATATTGGATGATCACTTTTTCTGCCGTCTGCTACTAACTAACTTAAATCAGGATTCAATTGATAGTGCCAAAAAATCCCCGTGTATAAATTTCGACTCGTTCATTGCATAACAACGCAATTATTGACAAAAATTAAACCCCTTTTGGTGGCCTCTTATACAATCTTTCCTCAAAACTGCCGTGTGTAAATTTTCACAGCAATCCAATGCATAATATCGTCAATATTGCTAAAAACAGCTCAAATCGATTGCACGTCACTTAAAACTATCGTGTACCAATTTTCATCTGAATACGATGTATAATAACGTCAGTATCGCAAAAAACAGCGAACAGTTGATATGGACGCCCCCTTTGGCTGATCCCTTACAAAAAATTTGTCACCTGAAATCGATTGCTCGTCTTTCTAAACACTCGTGTGCAAATTTTCAACACAATCCGACAAAAAGTAAAGTCAATATCACGAAAACATTTGTCTTGTATGGACGACCCCCTTCAGAAGGGGTCATCTGAAAACATTTTTCATCATTCCAGGTCCTAATGAGCATCCACGCCTAAATTCGACCTCTAGCTCTATGAAATTAATTTGCGGCTGTATCGGTGAGGGTTAAAGAGTTGAAATGAAAGACGGATAGAATATCAGAAGAAAATTCTAAGGTGGTGAAAAGAGCGAAGAGCATTTGAAATAGCTCTTAAGACGCCTTAGTCTATGGAGGACAAACAAACAAACAATTATAGAGAAATTGCTTTTTATATACTCACTAGCTGATTTTACCCGGCCTTGCTCGGGTTCACAAAAGATATTAATCGAAATGAGTCGTTTGATTTTTAGAAATGTTGGAAGCTTTATATTCATCATTTTAAGAAATTGGGCCCATGTTTGGCCACGTAAGTTTTGTAAGTGTTTTAAAAGTTTTTATTGAGATTATCCACTGTGTTTATCGATTTCGTTTTTTTAGAAGAAGCTTATAGTTTTAAGGATTATGAATTGAATTTCAAAATAATTTCCTTCTTCTCTATCGATCACAAAAAACTTCACAAAAAACTTTAATCTCTTTTGGAGACTATCCCACTTTTCAAGATGGATGATCTCCCTGTACAATGGTGTATTTAAGTTTTATTTGATTAAATATTTCTAAAAACATTTCCGAACCTTGTTGAACCATGTTTAAGACTCTTTTGGCATGTTTTAAATTGTATGTGTGCTTTTTTCGCTTTTTTAATTCAACACTGTTTTTCTTAAATGTTGAAAGTTGCACTAAATGTTTCTTGGAGTTATCGAAAAGAAATCATCTCTGAACCGAAATAACCTTTTAAATGTTATGGAAATGTATAAGTAAAAAGTATAAGTAAATTGGCCAATGAAATAGAATTGTATAAAACTTAAAACCTCAGATTGTATTATCTAATCAATTTTCTAATCCCCCATTTAGATTCCCCGGCGGCTATCAAAGCATTGAAATTGCAGCCATCAACATATAACTCTGAATCTTATGATTTTTTCTTTCTCTATAAGTAATCCTAAAAATTTTAAAATGGTTGGTTAAAAGCTGGAGTTTATGAAAATCGGTTCATTAGTTTTTCAGCATTCAGTCCAAACAGTTATTCAGCTGAAGAAGCCAATTCACTGTTGACTGTTCAGTTCACTGTATATCCTTGTAAACTCTCAAAGCCCCCCAGCGGGGCGGTAGGCAGCACATTGAAAATCACTACAATTTTAGTCAATATATTCTTTAAAGGATAGTTGTATCTTTCAATACAAAATGTAGGCTCATTATTGCATCCAAATATCTCGTACCGGTACCACGTGTTTTGAACAGTAGAAGGAAAAAATACCCGCCAAAATTTTACCTTTCCAATCTTTAACGCTCAGCAAGCTTTGATTTGCTATCCAGTACACGTGAACTCTGGATGGTCGTTTCTAATGCCCAGCCCATGGTGATGGTGAAAACAACCCCGCCAAAGGAAACGAAAATCGGCCGACCAAATGGGTGCCATGACTTTTGGTTTGTGTGAATAAAACCGAAAGTTGTATGGGAGGGTCCCTTCTCTTAGGTGGGAGGAGCTCATAACTATTACTAAAACCTTACCCTGGTTCAACTACATCTCTGTACCAAATTTCAGGCTGATCGGTTCAGCGGTGTGGATTTGTATAAGGTGCATACAAACAAACAAACATATATAGTCCAACTCATCTTTATATATTAGATATAGACTAGCTGATCCCATACGAACTCCGCTTCGCTTTCAACTTTGAATATGTCATCAACAGTTTGTATGAGAATCAATTGCCAAGCATTTTCCAGATGCACTTCCGAATTCATCGTTAGGTAATAGTTGCAACAATATTTGACGATCACTTTTTCTGTTGTCTGCTACTAAATTTGAAATCAGGAATCAATTGACCATGCCAAAAAAAACCTCGTGTATAAATTTCGAATCGATCGTTGCATAACAACTCAATTATTTCCAAAAAGTTAAACCCCTTTCAGTGGCTTCTTATACAATCGTTGCTATCTGAAATCGATTGCCCTTCCCTCAAAACTCCCGTGTGCAAATTTTAAAATCAATCCATTGCATCATAACGTCAATATCGCTCAATACAATGGAAAATTAATTTATTTTGACGACATCTTTCGTCGATCCCTGGCATAACATTTGACATCTGAAATCGATTACCCGTCCCTGAAAATTACCGTGTGCAAATTTTCATCCCAATCCGATATATAATAACGACGATATCGCAAACATATTGAAAGGTCGATATGGACGACCCCTTACATTGAATTTAATATCTGAATTCGATTACCCGTCCTTCAAAACTTACGTGTACCAATTTTCATCTAAATCCGATGTATAAAAACGACAATATCGCATAAACAGTGAATAGTTATTATGGACGACCCTTTTGGCTGACCCCTTACACCAAATTTGACACCTGAAATCAATTGCTCGTCCTTCAAAACACTCATGTGCAAATTTTCATCACAATCTGACGAAAAGTAACGTCAATATCACGAAAACAAAATTTGTCTTGTACGGACGACCCCTTCAGAAGGGGCATCCGCAAATCTGAAAACATTTTTCATCATTCCTGGTCCTAATCAGCATCCATGCCGAATTTCAGACCTCTAGCTCTTAAGACGGCTGAGTCTATAGAGGACCAACAAAGAATCAAACATACAGAAATTGCTTTTTATATATATAGTTTTAAAATGTATGGGACACCCCTTCCCCCTTCCCTTTTTCCATATTGGATGGAGGAAGGGGTTTCAAAATGTTATTGAATCATCCTTCGCACTCGAATACCTTCCCATGCCTAATTTAGTGTTATTTGCTTGATCAGTGTGCTCGAAACAATCACCTTCATTGACAGAAAACGGGTTGAATGTGAGAGAAAAAGCTCTCTCTTTCATCTTTTTCGGCAGTCGATGAAATAATCTCCGTTTGGAGAGAGTGAGCTTCTTGTTGACTGTGAATGTCTTTCTTTTGTTTCACCATTCGTTTCACACTCATTCGTTCCACAAAGTCGTGACAGGATCAAACGTTGAAAAATCATTCAGTTGGATTCTCTTTGAATGTGTGTGTTGCTACGGCCCTGAGAGGGTGAAATTAGGGGGAACATTAAACCCATCTTGTGACAGATTACATTTTTTGACAGTTTGATAGATATACCGTATTTTTTTTCACCTGGAGGCAAACTAGAGGCAACCTAGGTTCGCTCTAACTGCTGTCATCGTGCTCATTTATTGCTCGAGAGGCAACCTAGGTTCGCTCGAAAAAGGGACGGAGTCGCCCTGAGAAAAAAGTCAGTTTTGCGAGAAGTTCACCAATACTCTCAACGTTGTTGTCAAAACATTAAACAGCTGTTTTTGGCTGAAAACAAAACAGTTGAAATAATGAACGGGCAAATGATTATTGCCGCGATTTTGAACCTCTCAGCCAAGTAAAATCGTACTATCTGCAGTCCAGTGCAATCCGGACACAAAAAACGGCAATCCGGATGTGAAGAACCGAATGAAGAAATCCAGAAGGGAGAACAAAATGACAGCTGCATGTAAACATTGCGCTCGTTCTCACGCACACCTACGTATGGAATAACTCGAAACCCGAAACTTGCTTTTTTATTCTGACGGTTCTAGAGCCAAATCCGGAATCAAAAAAAAAAATACGCCAATAGAGAAGTGAGGGAGAAAAGAAAAAAGAGAAAGAAGAAAAGTTGGAAAAAGGAGGAGTTTTGGAAAAAAACGTGCTCAAGTTAGTTGGTAGCCTATAAAAGTTTCTTGTGATTTTATGTCGAGCTGCGGGAAGTATTATTATACTGGCGCGAACCGAAGCGTACATTGTAGTGAGCCGATACAATTGTAATACGGATAACTGTAAGTCTCTTCGATATCCTCTTAATAAGATACAGAAAATTTACTGAAATATGTTCCGTTTAGGCCGAGTGAAAACTCGTACCCGGATTGTCCCGGATCTTTGTATCGTGGCTAGCTGCTTATTTGTGTTTAGTTCAGGACAGGTCTAGCAACTGTAAGTAGCCGAATTTATTGTAAAAATACCAAAAACTCACTCCATATTGATCCAACAGAAAAGCATCGCCAAATTAGGTGAAGGATCTCGGCCATACTCGTTTGGCAAGTTTTGTAAGACTTATTTGTAAGTTATTTTTTCGTTTAATTCCAAACTGTATAATGATTAACACATTCAATAAACTTGCAGTTGAGTCTCGTTGGAATAACGGACTACAAAAACCTACAGCAGTGTGAGCCAATCATATTCGCCTTCGCTACTTTGCATGTACCGAAAAAAGTGATCAAAATGAATAGCGGCTAAACGGTAAACGATAGACACTTGATGTCTTCGAGACAATTTATCTACGCAACAAGAACTTTCGTATTCTATTGAAAAACATATTTATTATTCATCTAGAAGGGAGGTCAAAACAAATTTTTTTAATACTTTCATTACGTCGTATGAAACAAAATTCAAACAAAGGCTTTTATTACGAAAAAAATACAAAAACTGACATTAACTTGTCGCAACTTCTTTCCATTTAGAATATTTGTAGCCTGAACAACATATTCTGAAATACAAATTTTAAAGTTGTTTCAATAATCTTTGCAGCAGTTTTCTGTGAATTCGTAAGATGTTTCATACGACGTAATGAAAGCTCACGCGAGAAATATATTGAAAAAAGTTGTAGATCTTGCAATTTTAAGATACTTTGTTCCGGACATCATGGAAATCGAATGAAAAACATTTAAGTTTCAAGTATTTGAAAGATTTTTATTTCTTTAAACAAAAATGTCTATATTTTCAATCAACTTCACAGCAAGAAAAATTCGTGTAAATTTAGATCGAAAACGATGCACGAAAACGGAACATCGATTTGGATGTAAAATTCTATCACGGTGTATTTTTTTCGAGGGTGTAATTTTTGAGGCGTGTAAATTTAGATCGAAATCAATGCACTAGATTGGATCACAAAAGCCGTCGTGTGAAAATACACAGGGATGTGAATTTTAAAATTTATTATCGTAAATATTGATATTTTTTCTACATATTAAGGGTTTTGCTTTTGTCTTGAATAAATACGCCGCATGTATCATTTTTAATTCACATTTATTTCCAAAACTGAACATAAAAAACACCATTCGGAAAGCGTCTGGCTGGAATTGTTGTTGCATCTGATGACTCCCAGCACGGGGATGTTTTTCGAATCAGCATGATCAGCATCCTCGAATGGTTCCGGAAATCATAATTTTTCGGTCAGCATCCTGCATACTTGAATTGTTCTGACGAAAGTTTCTTCGGATAATCACTGGCCGGATATCAGCCGCTGCGAAAAATCTGACCTTGCTGTAATGGAGAGAAAACTAATCAGTTTCAACCATATTCTTCATTTCACCACTGATGAAATTTCACGTCTTATATACTTACTACTTTAAAGCCTCTTAAAGTGCTCCTGTAGCTACGCCTTTGAATGACTCGTTTCCGAATAATTTTCCGACTTGTTTACTTTGTGCCCGACGCGCAAACTCACTCGTGTTTTAGATTCCGTGTACTTTTAGAATTTTTTCGCTGTGTTATAGAGTTCGGCTGAGTTCGTATGTTTTTATTAATGGATTCATTTATCAAAGTTATTATCTTTCAGACAATGTAGGCACGAAACGATAATTTTCATAAGCTGAATTGCAAACTTCCAATCAAAACTGAGGCGTTTTCACCTAGAAAAAGTCAATAAATGAACGATAAATCCATATTAATGCAAACGGTTTGACAAGCAGTTGTCAAAAGCAACAGCTAAGAGAAGTTTAAAAATAACGGCAAACTAAAAATTAACCTATTTTTCGAAAAATGATAAATTTGGTAGCCTCAGAAATCCTTGGTCAATGAGTTTTTCGATCTAAAAAATTATTGGCAGTAAGGTTATAGAGTTATCACCATTCTGGATTAAATTTTTCAGATGAAAAATTCCTAAGTTGGGTAGGAGAGATGGAACATAAACCCCGCTTTAAGGTGAGGTTGGAAAAGTATGACAACAATTCGAAAATATGCACAATATTTACTTTTAGTATAAGTTGAAATATCTCAATTATTTGTGGACAAATTGTTGAAGTTTATAAAAACTACAACCGAAAAAGTACTGAAAGTGAATTTCTTTAGCTCCTGTGCAATTGTATTTCTGTCTCATCTTAAAGTTTTTCGTTGAATAAACCTTGTTTGTAATCATAAAACTAGGTTTCTGCGAATTTCCTAGCGAAAAAAGTGGGTTCTTGAGAATTAACAAAAACGGAAAAACTCTCAAATTATTTTTCAAATTACTTATAACTTTTTTTTTCATTCGATTTATGTAAATTCCTCGAAAAATTTTCTTAAAATTACACGATCTACAGATTTGTTAAATGAATCAGATCTATACACAAAGTATTCTTAAAAATATTTTGTATCGCCATTCTAGGTGAATCAATCATTTATCTTTAAATAGAATATATAAGATCTGGTTGCTTTAATAAATTCTCTCGAAAACATCAAGTTTCTTTCGATTACCGTTTAGCCGCTATTAATTTGATAACTTTGCGCCGGGAACAACGTTCAACTTTTCTCAAACGGATTCCATTCATTCAAAATCAGAATGACTGAATTTGCATCGAAGCTCACAGTCATGTGCTCGAAGTGATTGTGACCGTAGGCCAAAACGAATGGGAAGATGAGCGAAAGAAAATTGTATACGCTGTCAGTCAGAGAGAGCTTTTTGAGTGAGAGAAAGCAATGAAGGAAACGCAAACGGAATACTCTGAATGGAGAGAAATTTCACATTCACGCAAGGCTGTCGATAGTTTTAACACGTTCATGGCCACGCTCAATATGGGTGCCGTGGCGACGAACGTGTTAAGCTCGGATCAGTTCACGATTTATGCATCAAAAATTGTATCACAGCACCATCCTCTTTCAATTTCCCTAATGGAAGAAGGGAGGGGTCTCAAATGATCATAAAAATATCTCGTATCCTTACACGCTCCGATGTCACATTGGGTTCCGTTCTCGCTAGACAGTTCTTAAGTTATGTAAACATATTAAATTTATTCCAAAAAGGTTCAGTAGTTTCCGAGTCTGGAATATGGAACATACATGCAGAAATCCATTTTTATATGTCAGATTTTCCAACAACAAAACCCCCCCCCCCCCAAAAAAAAACAGTTCTTCGCTTGAAGGGCAAGTTTGGCGTATTGACGAGCTGGGATTTTGAAAGTTCTCAAGTTTGGGTATTTTCAAGGTTCAGCGTAGAAAACTTAGAAAAAGTTTGGGTATTTTCAAGGTTCAGCGTAGAAAACTTAGAAAAAGTTATTCAAAGTTGAAGATGGTATTATTATTATGACCTGTTATAATTTATAAGAGACATTTTAACTACCCGGGTCATCCGGGAATATGAAGAAAGTATTGAAATTGTGTGACTATTATTGCGAATTGTACTATTTATGACCATTCCAAGTTCGAATACAGAATCCAAACAGATCTCTAATTCAGAATAAGACACATTCCGATAAAATGTCTAATAGATTTGACCAATACAGCTGAACAGCCCGAAATGATTGGCTGCCCGATAGCAGGGCTGGTAGCGAGTCACTTTTTAGTGACTTGGTCACTTTTTTTGGGTCAGTCACTAAAAAGTCACTTTTTTCATCATTTGGTCACTAAAGTCACTATTTTCCGAAAAATGGTCACTTTTATCACCAAAAGTAACTTTTTTCACCGAAAATAAACCAATGAAAGAGTAATTTGAATTGCGCGTGTTAATATTGACGGTAGTAACGGTAAATTACTTGATCAGTCAGTTAGAAATTTTTTTCGCCTCCGGTGGAATTTCGGCATGAATCACCCTTGGCTCGAGACATTTCGATCTACGACATTATTTGACGTTCATGAATTGAAACTTACTTTGATTGTACATTTTAATTTTTAGTTCAATCAACCTTTTGTATTGGAACTCAAAACCTGATATACAAAAACCCTATCTCGTTTTTAGAATGGGTTTTTATTAAGAAGTGTAACTAAGATTGAGATTGAAACGAACCATTTTTTTTATTAAAAAAATCTTTTATGTCATAACAAATGTTATGTTGATATGAAATATTCTTGAAAAAAAAAAACAATTTCAGACTCAATTTTATTTCGTGTTTTTTGTTCTTCTAAATACTTAAAAAAAGGGTTTTAAAAATTTATACAAGGCCACAAAATTTACATTTTTCTTAGGTGCAATGAATTTAAACGGTAATTTCAACTAATTTGGGTTCCCTTAATCTAAATATGTATGCAATATTTCTATCAGCTTTTGTTATCTTTATCATCAAAACTAAATGTGTTCGGCCGAATTTGACAAAATTTCTAGTTTAGGACACTATTTACCAAATCAATAGTTTAAAAAAAATAAGCACAAAAATGGTTATGGTGAAACATGTTTATTGAAAAAACTCTTCCTGAAATGTTTTTAAAAACTAATCTTTTTTATTTCCATATTGTTTTTTCAATTTTCAAATAAATTTACCGAATTTTACTGTACAGTTTTTTTTTTCAATTTTCTAATCAACTTGCCGATTTTTTTTAATCAAACTTTTTAAATTTTTAAGACATATTTTTTCAAATTGTTTCCTTGTTTTTAAATTATGAATTTTTTTGTTCTTAAACCATAAGCCTTTAACTCCAAATTTTTAATGAAAAAACATAATTTCAACCTTCTGTTCTTTTTCTAGGACTACTTTAATCAAAAGAGACAAAAAACTCAGAGCTTGTTATTTAAAGCTTATAAACCTGCGATTGAAAATTTAAAAACTTTTTATTAATATTTTTTATATGAAATCATGTTTTTTGGATCGATCATGATTTTTAAATTAATCTAAAAAGTTTCTAAGTAGCAACTTTAAAAATAAATTTTAATACGCAGTGTTAACTAACTTTGTATTTGATTTGTGCTTTCAATATTAATAACACAAGTTTTAAACTCAATATTTTCAATTTTTCATCAGTTTTTATCATTCATGTAATTACTCATTTTCTAACATTTCTTTGTCAGTGTAATTGAACATGAAGTTATTATTTAAGCTTCAAAAATGAAATTTGAAAACTGGAGGATTTTACTTTATTAAAGGTTTTATGTCTGGCTTATATTACTGGCACTTTTAAAATAATTATAAATATATTCTTCTTTTTATCAAATTAAATTAAACCATCGAAAATTTAATAGATTCTGTTCAAAATTCATTTTTCATTCAGTAATCGGTAATTCACATTTTAAATCATGATTAAATATTTTTTGTTCTAATTAAAAAAATTACAGCGAAATTTCTCACTAAACTTCCAGTTGAAAAGGAAGAAAAGAATTTCAAATTTAGATGAATAAAATTTAACAATTATTATCATTTTCCTAACATCTATTCATGGTAAGTTTTGTACAAGAATGGACATTTATTTTATAATTCAGATTTTTTTAATTTTAAATTTGCTAAGAAATTCTTTTGAAACTAATTTATTTCTTACTTTCTTGACTTATCGAAAATTTGAAACATTCATTGTAATATGTTTCCAAAATTTGGTTTATCATTCATTTTTTTAGTTTGTGTGTTCAACATGAGTGACAAAACGGTGTAAGAAATCCCTTTCCTTTTCAATTTTTTATGTTTGGTATTGTTATTATTTTTATCTAAATTTGAATTTCGAAACCCACCCCCCCCCATGGACGGATTCTTCGCTCGGGCCTGATTTGGTCACATTTTTTGTACTTCAAAGTTACGTTTTTCGTTCTACATAGTCACAATTTGGTCACTTTTTTCGGTCCTCAAAGTCACTATTTGGTCACTATTTTTCAAATTTTGGTCACTAAAGTCACTACTTTTTCATAGTCAAACCGCTACCAGCCCTGCGATAGGAAATGTTCTGGTTAGTTTGCTAGCCTGTGGTCTTATACCGTATTTGTTTTCACCACCCGAAAGTGTTGCACCTTCCAAGCTGAAAACGAGCATGAATCGAGTTTTGCACCCACCTTTGTTGGTGTACGTGAAATCGGCAGTGTCAACAGAAAACATCAAGCTGTCAAAAATCCATTACATCTGGTATTTGTTTTCGTTTGATTTCGAAAATTGAAACAAATTTACTTCAGTTGATCATTGTCTAGTAAATAATATGAAAATTTTAACATGAATTTATGTATTATGTTGAATTGTGAAGATTTCAGATTTATTTTGCTTGGTAGATTCGCCTCTGGCTCTGATGATAACTGCAATACCGGCTGATTCTGGGCGGTCTATGTTTGCTGCTGCTAGACTGCAGTTACCCCAGCTTGAAGGTTCCGGTATTTTGAACGTTTATTCCTCGCAAATCTCATCTTCGTTCTAGTACCTATTTCCGTTTCCAGATTACAAAAGAAAAATTCTTGGAAGTCAAATTGGCGAACTGAGATCGCGGAAGTCGGGGGAGAAAATTTTGCTAACAGACCGAAACGAACGAAATTCAAGCTCCCTTACGAGTGTAGTCTCGAACTAACGTTTTTGAAGGGCAACGGGTGGGAATCCGGGACTTGGCGCAACCGAGCATCGTCACCCTAAGGCACAGCTTCGATGCAGCTGAACGATTCTTGCTGTGGAGACCAACTTATAGGACCCTCCCGAACAAGAAAACTTTTCGGTTTGGGCGATTCCACCAGATCTTTGGGTTGGCCTTTTTGCACTCGGATTTGCTGCTCTTTTTCGTCATCGCCTGGAACCGATTGCAGCAAGCCTTCTGGGCACATTTCTTCTTGGGAGCGTTGTTTGCTTTGGAACGTGCCATCCAGGTGAAATTCTCCGCCTCTGTTGGAAACGGCACTGGTATTGAATCCGGAACAAGTTTCCGTTCTTCGGGATAATAAAGAGAAAAAAACAGCTCGAACGCAATTTTTGCGGTATAGAAATAAACCAACCAGCTGATATTT
Source organism: Uranotaenia lowii (assembly GCF_029784155.1). Lineage (NCBI taxonomy): Eukaryota > Metazoa > Arthropoda > Insecta > Diptera > Culicidae > Uranotaenia > Uranotaenia lowii. Next base: position 24,349,750 of record NC_073693.1, read on the forward strand.
GTTTACATCGGGAAGCACGTGCTGTCAAAATTCATGATAGTATTGGTGAGAGCGCAAGCAACACCGAATATTTTCAGTGTGTTCCACCGTCCACTTTATGGTGCACTACCAGTGGACTACTCATCCTGAAAACGAGCATGAAAACAGCAAAAAGTACACTATCGGTAGTGCCCCGGTGCACCACCACACGAAAACAAACTCTCTATTAGAAAGGAAACGTCAGAGAATAAAAACAAAACCAGCCAAATTCGCCACCAACCCAGTCTGCAGTGAGTAGGTAGTCTAGACTGTTGCCCCAGCACACACACAATTCGGGGGTGGTTGAACCGGGCGAAGGTTTTTCACATTCGGTCGGGCGAGCTGAACTAACTCGAGGGAGGGCGAAGGAGTTCCACCAACAAAGAAGGATAGCGTACACACTCAGGAATGATAGAATATGATTCGGGACTTACTTTTGGAAACGGGTTGGATTTTAAACATGAAATCATAAAAAAAAATTAACAACGTTTCGAATCTGTTTCAATTCTGTTTCCAGGATGCATCATTTGCAAAAAGCTCCACTGAAGAGTCGGGGGTCATTTTCATTGTCAAGTGATGATCTTTAACTGGTCTACATCAACTTGCTTTTTTTTCATTCGAATCATCCTATCGATATTGGTAGCAGTTTCCCGAATGCATATTCTGACCACGTGCTTCCCAGGCAGGGTCATCAGACCGCCATCATTGCAAGAATGGATGGACATCGTTTGCCGCGGGTCATACTACTTACTGACTGGCAACTAACTACCCTTCTTCGGTTAGCCATCGTTCTTGCCAGACTCAGACACAGACGACGGAGCTAAACGAACCATGCGATAATGGATGGGAGCGCGATTTGGTTCTGGTTTTTTTTTCTTCGACTGTACTGTTGAACAAAATCTTTGCTTTCACATTGCTGGTTGGGAGAATCCAAACATTTTGGCAGCATTTTGCGGCAATATATTACGAACACATACGCAAGACGGGACAGAATCCTGTGCGCTAACCTTCGAGGTTATCAGCCGCACACAGGAACCTTCCGGCCAAAAATCGTCTCTCGGTGTTTGTTGTTTTCTGCTCGTTGAGACAGGTGATTGACGAGGCAATCGTGAGGCTCAAGGATGAAGAGTCGCTTGCCGAGATTTCTTACGCGGATAATGAGCACATGCATTTTAATGAACTTCTAAAATGTTTTAATTTGATCTGGCAAGCGTCATTGTCGACCAGATGTCCGAACCACCTAACATGAGGATTAACTCATTTCAAATCGGAAGAACATCCACCGTAAAACTATAGACCGTAACATTAACCTGCAGAAAGCTAGGACAGAGAATACAGAAGTCCGAGCTTCAAGGTGCGTCTAGTATCTACTTGATATTTCCGAAATCATTCAGCTGGCACACAATAAAAAAGACATCGGTCACTGACAAGGGGTTTATCTCTTTGTTGACTGCATCGGGCGAAAGGTGCGTAAGACACCAACCACCAGTCGAAACACCGACCGGGCAGCTCCAAAGTTCTTTGACACCTGCCGCTGGAATCGTGGCTGGCTGGTAGTTTTCCATCCACGCTACAACGAATGGTCTGGTCGAGGTGCAAACGAGAAGGGGTAGAATGAATGAAAAAAAAATGGAAACAAAACTGAAGAACGCAAGCTAGAGTATTTCATATGGTTGTTCCAGTCTCGCTTACCAGTCACAGAAGGTTGAATCTGGTTCGAAGTCTTGTTTCGAAAGATAATCCAAGAACCATCACAATGACCAACGGTTTTTTGCTTCTTTTTCGCTGCCGGACGTTAACATTGAGCAATACGAAAGTATAAAAATTTTCAAATCATATCAAACTTATCGGTACTATATAATTGTTCGCAAAACTCACAAAATGCATAGTCCTTATTTGACTAGTTTCATTCTAGATATTAGAAATGAGCAGCATTTCTCAAAAATGTACACTTATATAACTGTCTTTCGACACTTTGAGTTCTGCAAAGGACATTTAGAAAGTAACAGCGTGTTTTCTGTTTTGTCAGTTTTTTTTTCAAATTGATAAACGGAATGGAATAATTTTTACCAAAAAAGAAATGAAAGCATGGATTGGCACTCTAACTCAATCGAAGGTGATTCCCTCAGCTAAATGTCTTCAACCAAATTTAATTTAAATTTTCTGTCTGTCAAAAGAATTGATAGTAAACGATTTATAATTCAGTTCGGAAACTGAATAATAAGTTCCTATCTTATTCATTGTTATTCTAAGTAATTGAGTTAAAAAAGCTACACTTTTTTTATTTTTTTTTTTTTTCTATTTGAAATTTCTTATTCAGAATATTTTGGATACCATTAATCAATTTTTTTTTATTTTATACAACTTAGGGTTCTGTCATGCTGAAAAGACAAAGCGTTGCTTTGGTTTGCTTCCTCTCTTGCGAAATGACAGCTCTCATTTACTTTCCATCGAAAACACTCAAACCAAACATAATGAGCGCTTTGGGTAGTGGAGGAAATCTGATGCTAAGATGTTTTGATGATTTCCGCTTCAGTATAACGGCGCGTTAGCCGATTACACCACGGTGAACGTGATGAAACAGGCTTCAGCATGCGTACATATCGAGCTCCATCGGTCGCAGAGATGCCAATGTGCCTGATTTTTCAGGATTTGCCTAATTTTTCGAGGCTCAGACTGACAATCTGATGAGCCGTTGAATTACCCTGATTCTTGAAAATATGCCTGATTTTTGCGAATGTTACGAAAAATAGGTAGTAAGGATCTGGATTAGGTACCATTGCTGAAGGGAAAAAGTGAAAATGTGGAGCGACGACCAAAAAAAGGTCATCACTTTCAGCGAAATTCCCGTTACTTACGTAGCCTGATTTTAATTTCATCAGTTCCCTGAATTTCGAAAAAAGTTTTGGCAACCCTGCTCGCATGTGTTCTTTGCCCACTATTGATCAAGATAGGTAGAGAAAAAGGTATAACATTGCGCTTAACCTCAATCGACAGAGCCGTGTAAACGCAGGGTCAAAAATAGTTATGGAATTTCGAGCGATATGTATGGGATTTGAAACAAAATTACAATTTATGGAAAATTGAGGGGTCTGATTAATCAAATAAGTAAACAGTCGCATTCTTTGAAATTAAAACGTGTGGCAATTAGTAAAATTTATGTTCAAATGCTTTTAATATTCTGACTACGAGACAGTTTTTTTTGGCAATTTAGCAGTATTTCTGCAAAATATTCAAATATTTGGCTGTGTGGTGGCGGCATATAGAATACTACCACTGGGATACTGGTCCACGTCGTAAAAGGCGACTTATCCAGTACTTCCCATATGCGTTAGTCATTCTTCAAATGCGGCTATCACATTGGGAGGGGGAACCTTGGCTTGGTTCCAAGCCAAGTTTCTTCAGGGAGGATTCACCAATTGTGCTTATTGCTATTAATGCGCATGCACGAGTTGTATTCTCCTAAATTTTTGTAAACACCCGCTTCAAGGTGGTTCTGTGCCTGCGGGCCCCAAAGTGGGGGTAGGAGGGTGTATGATAATCCTATCTTAAGCAGAACGTTGTTAAAGTCTGCACTATAGCCAGGCACTGGTGCAAAGGGCCGTATTTTTTCTGGCAACTCGTGGGATTCAGATTATACACACGATTTAAAAATTTTCATCCTGTATGGGATATCCCGCTTCATGCGTCGATATGAAGGTGCAGAGGTTTTTGTGTGTGATGGAATTATGTGTCGAATTCTTTGATAGAAATGCTTTCTATTAAGGTTGCACAGATAAATCTGCAGCACAAAAGAACCGCTACACTGAACTTATGTTGTTTAATCCTTAATGGAACTGCATCAATCGTCTTGGTCCAAGAACCCTATTTCCGAAATGGAACTTTTTACTTAGGGAATTTGCTCAAACCTAACTTTATTGTGTTCAGTGTAATTGGAATGACTAATGCCCGAATAATGCCTCGTACATGTATATTGATAAACAATTCTTTAAATGCAACACTTATACCCAATCTAACAACAAGAGATATTTGCGTCGTCCAGGTTTCGCTGCCTGATAGAAAATACGTCTACTGTTCAGCATACTCACCATATGAACAATCATCCCCTACGGATGATCTAAAAAATATCATTTCATTCTGTGAATCACAAAATATACCTCTTGTAATTGGCTGTGATGCCAATGCCCATCATTTTGTATGGGGTAGCTCAGATATCAATCTGAGAGGCTTAAATTTAATGGAATATTTAAGCAGCACTGATTTAGAAATTCTAAATGTAGGAAATAAACCAACTTTTGTTAGGTGTGACAGAGAAGAGGTGATTGACATCACACTTTGTTCTAGAACAATTTCTCAGGAAATTTTAAATTGGCATGTGCCTAACGAAGAATCGATTTCTGACCACAGGTTTATCTATTTTGAACACTCAGGTGAGTTTTTAGAAACAATTACATTCAGAAACCCAAGAACAACTAATTGGGACCTATATTTGAAGCATCTTGCTACTAAATTTCATGGATATACACCTGAAATTACTACTCCTTCTGAGTTGGATGAAGTGGTTGCAAAAACCACCGAAATTATTTTAAATTCTTATGAAGAAGCGTGTCCCTTACGAACGTTGAAATTCAACAAAAACAGTACACCATGGTGGAACTCAAATCTCAGGAAATTACGAAAAAACTGCAGACGCTCTTGGAACCGAAGGCGCACGGAAGGTTTTGATGCTTTCAAGTTGGCTCGCAGAGCTTACCGGAAAGCAACAAGAGCTGCCGAACGCTCAAGTTGGCAGAGCTACTGCACAAACATTTCAAGCTTGCACGAAGCAAGTAGGTTAAATAAAGTCTTAGCCAAATCAAAAGATTATCAGGTTTCATACCTTAAAACCCCTAGTGGTGATTATACATCAAACGACGAAGAAACATTAAGTTGTCTATTCAATACTCACTTTCCAGGATGTGTTGATCAAGATTCATCGATAGAGCCTGAGTTCTTTTCTGGAAGTCTAGATTCCTTGCATTTTGCTCGGAAAATAGTTACTGCAGAATCGATTAAATGGGCAATCGATGGTTTTGCTCAATACAAATCTCCTGGAAGTGATGGTTTATTTCCAGTTTTGCTTCAAAAAGGTTTCGATCATTTCAAACACATATTAAGAAAAATAATGATAAGCAGTTTTGCTCATGGATATATTCCTAAACTTTGGCGGCAGATAGCCGTGAAATTCATCCCTAAAGGGGGACGATCATCATACGACGAAGCCAAAAGCTTTCGTCCTATTAGTCTAAGTTCATTTCTATTAAAAGCACTTGAACGTTTAATTGATCATCATATCAGGCAAGAATGCCTTGTCCAACATCCGCTTAATGCGACACAACATCAGGCTTGTAAGTGGTCACCATCGTTTGAATTTTTCCGGAGACAACCACCACACATCGTTCGTGACAATCGTGGAGAGCGCAATCGTTTGATCGGAGAGCAAAAAAATGTCAAATGAAATTTTGATCTTTTTTGTGGTTAGTCGTTTGACTTTCATCCCTCTTGCGTAGATAATCGAGATAATCATTCCACATTGTTCGACCAACACATCCAAACATCACCCGGCGCTGCAGAGTGACGAATTTTTTTTCAACAGGAGGGAGTGAATAGAAAAGATTGCATTTGCTTATTGAGTCTGTAAGTTCTGCTGCGTGAAAGAGATAGGCGATGTCGTAAACTGTCGGGAATGATGGTCGTTTGACCATCAAATTATCCCTCTCGTGTACCAAGACACGAAATTTCGTTCGGCAATCACACAAAGCAGAATGAATGTCGTTTCGTTTGATGGTAGTCGACTGTTCGGCAAGTTTTCGGTCGCATTCGTTTGATGGCACGAACAATGATACTGATAAAAGCAGGCTGTGCGACTGTCAGAGAAAATGTCGATGGTTTACAAGTCTGCACAACATGCATACCAAACAGGAAAATCAACATTAACTCTTCTGCACAACGTAGTACATAATATTGAAAATAGTTTTTCACAGAAAGAATCATGTCTAGGAGCATTTCTAGACATAGAAGGAGCATTTGATAATGTCTCGTTTACATCAATAATGGATGCGGCACTACTTCATGGAGTGCCTAGTGTTATAACTAACTGGATTAGCGCAATGCTAAGTAACAGGAATCTTCATTCGTCTTTAAGACAGGCTTCAATTACAAAAGTTAGCACACGTGGTTGCCCACAGGGAGGTGTACTATCACCTCTTTTGTGGAACCTAGTTGCAGACGGCTTGTTGAGAAAACTCAATGACCGTGGAATACCAACCTATGGATTCGCAGATGATTATCTTCTGCTGGTAAGAGGTTTGTGCATAAGCACATTATTTGGTATAATGCAGCAAGCTCTGCGCTCTGTTGAACGATGGTGTTCTCATGTAGAACTGTCAGTTAATCCTCTAAAAACTTACATTGTTTTATTTACTAAAAAACGTATCACCCGCGGGGTGCGCCCTCTGCTGTTTTATGGTTCCGAAATCACCGTGTCTGATCAAGTTAAATATTTGGGTGTCATTCTTGACTCCAAATTAAACTGGTCTGATCACATCGAATTCAGAATCAAAAAAGCATGCATGGCCTTCGGACAATGCCGACGTGCAATCGGAAAAAAATGGGGACTCAAACCCAAACATATTCACTGGATTTACTCCACAATAGTAAGACCAATTCTGGCCTATGGGTGTCTAGTGTGGTGGCAGAAAGGAGAAGTTGCAACAGTTCGGACTAAACTAAATCACCTTCAAAGAATGTGTCTTTTGGGGATGTCCGGATCGTTCACTACAACTCCTACTGCAGCACTAGAGGCTCTGTTTTCTATCAAACCTCTACACTTGTTCCTAAAACAGGAAGCCTTCTCATGTGCTTTTCGTCTACAGGCAGTTGGTTTCTGGCTGTCAGGAAATATCGAAAGATCATCGAGTCATACAAATGTGTGGCCTGAATTAGTTAGATTAAACAAGTTTAATCTAGCGCCAAACGATTTAACACTCTCGAGTAGTTTTCCCTACATGGGGTTTAAAGTCAAATTTCCTTCTCCTCAAGAATGGTTATCAGGTTTCGTAGAGGACCAAATGTCCTCTCATATTGTATTCTATACTGACGGTTCATTATCAAACGGCCGTGCAGGTGCAGGAATTTACTGTCACGAGTTGAACATTGAATATGCTCAACCTCTAGGAAAATATTGTACAGTCTTTCAGGCTGAGCTATATGCTATTATGTATGGAGTGCAAATTGCACTTCAAAAGAAGATTATGTTCACAATTTATTTCTGTTCAGATAGCCAAGCAGCTATCAAATCACTCAGTGCTTCCAGTTCTAGATCAAAACTGGTAATCGCATGCCGGAAAGCAATCGAAGAACTTGCTGAAGGCAATGGATTAAACCTTCTTTGGGTACCCGGACATAAGGGAATTTTTGGAAACGAATGCGCCGACGAACTCGCTAGAGCTGGGTCGGAAAAGGAATTTTACGGACCAGAGCCGGCTGTCCCAATATCACCATGTTGGTTCAGAAACCAAATTCAAACTTGGTCCTCTAACCAGCATGAACGATACTGGAAAGAGTTGGACACTTGTCGTCAAACTAAATTATTTTTAGAAAAACCATCTCCAATCATATCGAGTTACTTATTAACTTTAAATAAATTTCATTGCAGCATCTTGATCAGAGCACTCTCCGGTCATTGTAAACTCAACTATCACATGCACAACATTCAGCGTGCTGAATCTCCAGTATGTGGTAGTTGTGAATCAGATGTGGAAGATCCCTTCCATCTTATATGTAACTGTCCCTCATTTGCCAGACTACGTTTTCGTACTCTGGGATCCTACGCTTTAAGCGAATCTGAGTTTAAGAAATTAAACTTAAAAAACATTCTATCATTCCTTACCGAATGTAGAAAAGAGCTTTAATGCTAATAATCCCTAGTGGAAAGGCTTTATGCCATCTTAAATAGATTGAATTTATTTCTTCCTTTAATAGGTTTTTCAGGTTTCTCAGGTAAATGATGAAATCTTGGATAAAAAAAAGGCTAGGCACAATTTTCCCGTATGTTTGGATAACGTGCCGCTATTAAGCCTACCCCCATTCTGATACCCTGATACCCTGAAAATTTATGTTCAAATGCTTTTAATATTCTGACTACGAGACAGTTTTTTTGGCAATTTAGCAGTATTTCTGCAAAATATTCAAATTTCGGAAAGCATTTTTTCAAATGTAGTTGTAAAAATATGCTAAAAAAATAACTATTTGCAACTTGTTATGAATGCTACTTTATTTTAGATCCTACAAAATGTAAAAAAAAATCAGTTATAAGGATTTTAGCAAAAAGCAATTTTTATAAACTCAATAAAAAATTCACTTAAAAATTATGTTTTTCAACCGCATAAGCGCTTAATGAATTTTAAATACTTTGATTAACATTTTCATATTTTTTTGAATTTTAAAATCAGTAGTTTTTCTAGGAAACTAATATTTTAAAAATTTTCCGTACATTTCTGTAGAATTTCTATAACTATTTTTTGGTTGGCCTACTAATACATATGCAAGCAACGGAGTAGTATACCTAAGGAATCTAGCTATCCTGACTATTGATCACTCTGTTGTTTCTCTATCACCACCAGTGTTTCCAGAGAACTTTTCCCAAAATCTATTCACAAAAAAAAATGTGCGATTTTTATAAACTATTCAGAGTTATGTACTGTAAATTGAAATAAATGCGATGAGATAGCATTTGTTGAATACTTTTGTCCATCAGTTTATACCACAGATGAACAGATTTGCAAGTTAAGACTTGAATCTTGTTTGAAAATCTGAAAGACCGTTTTGAATTAATTTTTAAATTTCGGTTGAGCCACCAGATGTCTTCAAGGACTCCAGAGAGCATTTTCAAAAAGAAAGTGCAATGTAACAAAAAAAAAAATAGCCAAAATCTAGTCAGTTTTGAATGGGACTTATTTCAATATACAAGTTCACCAGTTTACAAGAACTATTTTTGTATTTGTCTAGCAACAAAAATGGTTCAAAACTGCCTGCTGAAAATTATCGTGGGATAGCAATTCTGTCTGCCATACCCAAACTGTTCGAGAGCATAATTTACGACCAAATGTATCCCTGGTTAGAAGGGAAAATGTCGGACTTTCAGCATGGCTTTTTGAAAAAGCGATCAACGGTTACGAACTTGGCAGAATTCGTCTCTCGAACTTCACAATGGATGATGCAGGGTTTTCAAGTCGACGCTATATATACCGACATGTCAAAGGCTTTTGACGTGATTAACATAAATGCTCTCCTGTCAGTACTGTGTAAAAATGGGATCACCGGAATTTGTCTTCAGTGGATTCGTTCGTACCTGAAAGAAAGAGTCCAGTTTGTGAAGATAGGGAATGCAAGATCCAGGGTATTCTCGGTCAACAGCGGCGTACCACAAGGGAGTCACTTGGGACCCCTTCTTTTCGTCACTGTTATGAACGAGTTTCCCGGAGTGCTCCATGACGTGCTTGTGTTGATATACGCAGATGATCTAAAACTGTTCCTCCCTGTGCGACACCCAAAGGATTGTTTGACCCTACAAAATGCGCTTCATAGATTTTCAGAGTGTTGCAGCAGTTTCGGATTGAGAATCAATGCCTCAAAGTGTAATGTGATAACCTTTTCCCGGAAAGTGAGTAATATTGTGCACGAATATCGTTTCGAGAACAGCTGTGCCATAGCTAGAAAATCCTCCGTGAAAGATCTGGGAGTCGAGTTGGATGAAGAACTCAGTTTCTCAAAACATGTTGAACAAGTCGTAGCCAAAGCAAACTCTATGTACGGAATGGTAAGCAGGATTTGTAACGAGCTGGACAATCCTTACACTATTGTCTCTATTTATGTTGGGCTTATCCGAACCACTATTGAATACGCCAGTATAGTGTGGCAGCCGTATTATAACGTTCATAAAAACAGGATTGAAAGGGTTCAAAAAAGATTTCTGAAATACGCCTTAAGGAATCTTGGATGGCAAGAAGAAATGCCGGAATACAGATCATTGTGTATGTTAGTTGGACTGGAATCACTCGAAACTCGGAGGAAATCAACAGATGCGCTGTTTTTAAAGGACTTGATTAGTGGAAAGTACTTTTCGCCATATTTAGTATCACAAATTTCTCCAAATGAAGGACGTAGCAGTTTGCGCAACGTGAGACCGTTTCAGCTTCCAAATCGAATACAGAATTACGCTCGTAATGAACCAATCTATAGAATGATGGCGCTTTACAACGCACATGCTGATGTAATCAAACTGACTATGTCCAGAGAACAAATAAAAAATAGTCTTAAGATGTTTTTATCATAGATGTGTTGTAACTAGTTAGGATCAAAGGCTGAAGCCTAGAATCTAATAAATAAATAAATAAAAACACATTGAAGCTGTTCATTCTACTAAAGATAAAGGTTCAATTATTTTTGAGTACATATACGATTGCGCCCTTTCGAAAATGCAACTGTTTCTCGTCAAATTTGAACAGCTTGTTTTATCATTTTGAAATTTCCACGACACATGCTTATAGAACTTTTTTAATCGAGTTTAGTACATCTGTTTAACTGTGGCTATACGCAAAAATGTTAAGTGAAAATGTTAATCGAGCTTGATTTGACCACCATTTTTTTCTTGCTGTTGCGACTCAGAACTCATTTGACGAACCTCTACAATCGATCGTCGCAGAAATGTACTCTAAAGAATTTCGGTTCCACAGCAGAAAGAAAAAAATGTTAATTTCCAGAACAAAATGTTGAATTTTCCCATACAAACCTTAAAGGTAAGACTTACTCAAGTAAAGTTTTTCAAAATTCTGCAAAAACTCGTGGATGAGTGAGTTTTAGACCAAAATGAAGCTTTAAAGACCTCAGGCCCTGAGAAATTATAAATGCGCATTTGCTTTTCAATAGTTGCTTCATTTTCAACTCATGGGCAATGCTTAACCAAAATTTTTGCACAGAAAGTGCTCTGTTGTAAATAACACCGAGCTCAGTAGTTTTTTATAATCTTCAGAATATCACCCGCTCTAAGAGTAGGTCGTGCTTGGTTGTTGTTGTGTCTGGTATTCAGTAATTTAATCAGTTCTCCACTAATCGTATGTACATATTATGAAGGTGGAATTCAACTTTGGAATGGAAATTATCTTTTTCGTTCCATATTTGGGCTTTAAATGTGTTTTGCGATGGTACTTCAGTTAAGTATTCAAAACTTAAATCGGACAATTTACAATAAAACGGCACAAGGAAAACATAATCCTAATGACGACACCAGTTTCGGTTAGTTAGACCATTAAAACTCAATCGAAAAATTGTCAACTCACAGCCCATCCCTTCTTTAGTTAGCACCTCTACCTAATTGTGAAAGTACTGCGCCAGCCAGATATCATCATTTGCCGGCAATTTTCGCTTCAGTGTGGCGCCTCTGCCTGTGTCTCCAATCTACTATACTCGCTGAGTGTAAAACAGGAAATGGGATATCCAAAAATAGCTTCAATTTTCACGTTTCGACGGCTAAAAATAGTAGACTTCATTGTTGTTTCTCATTTATTTTCCCCCCTATTCGGTCGGGTCGGGTCTAACTTACTTTCGCTGATGAGCAGTTTTGTTCATTCATGCATCGGATCAGCTGCTGTAACACGGACGGACTGATGACATATCCTCGGATTTAGGACAGACAAAGCGATTCGACGGTTTTTCCCGATGCCGGTTCTACATCGACCAATTCAATACCGAATCAAATTACACCTACTCCCGTTAAACGTCTCCCTATACTCATTGTTGATGTTCATAGTCTATTCTGTGCACAGTTGGGGTGTGGGAGGTATTTTTTTGTATTTTTACTATTATGATCATCCCTGGACACAGGAAAAGAAACCGGCGCCGTCATCAACGGCAATCATCATCCCATACTTTTGGCGTCGCGCCACAATCCAATCTGCAGCATTGAAACGAACGCACGCACCACGTATTACGACGACGACGAAGGCATTTGTCAACGCGCGAAATTAAATTTCGTTTATGCGACCGGCCAGGCCAGGCAGGGGTGTTCTGTCTTACACTGACTGTCTATTAGGGTGTGTCAGATTCACACTGATTCCAAACTTCAAAACGCTTGTAGTCTAAAAAGTTCCCTGTTTCGATCAGTTTTTTAATATTAGGATAAGGATTTTGGTTAGAAGTTTTGGAAAAATGCAAAATATTGTTCGGAAAAATAACTTTTTTTATTTTTTCTGAATATTTCCATTCCGTTTAGTGCATACAAGAATCTGACTAGGAAATTCTCCGTCCACATATAACTTTGCTGAAGAACGCAAAGCGATTGGAGTTGAGGGATACTTTTTTCGTCTCTTTTTCTCTTTTTTTCGGTAAAAGAATCTCGCAACACAGTCGAACACCCCGTAAAATTTTCGGAAATATTGACCAATAAGTCAATTTGTTTTGGAGTTCCGAAACAGTGCGAAATTTCACACACCCTACTACCTATCTCGGTGATCCCGAAGCGTGTCGATTTTGCGTGACAGATGATTACGAGGAACCCCAGTGTCATCGGCCGGCGTCGATATTGGTCACGTTGTTGGACGCCACCGCAAACAGCCGTTATAACTAAATGGTTTGTCATTTGTCGCGTTTTTTTTCGGCGGTGATAAGAAAGCGATTCTTCCGCCTCCTAGATTGCGGTCTTAGAGAAGCTTTGAAACCAATTTTTTCCGATTCTCAAATAAATGAACTCAACGACGTTAACTCCCCAGTTTATGGTGCAAAACATAGACCAGAAGGTCGTTTGAATATATTTTTCATCTCGAAAAGTATTTCTTTTTGCCGATCCCCCCTAAACTCGAGTCGCCATATCGTCAGAAGGAATTTCTCGTTCGTTTCGTTGTAAGTATGGCGCCAGGCTAACGCGACACTAAGTTTCCGCTTCGAGCGGGCGAGCTAGCTAGTGTTGTAATAAACCATTGTGTCCTCTGTATGCAAAACAGAATGTAGTATGTACCCCAGTATGACTTGGCAGCGACAGTCTTCTAGCCTATAGTGTCGCGCTCGAGAAACTGCTGGTCGTCTCGAAGTTAGCCGCTCTGTTATAGCAGCAACGAGCAGTTTCAAGTGCTTTGCTATGTAAGCGTCATCCCCGAGTTGGGGCTAGGCTTCACTTACAACATTCCTTTAGGTGTGGATTAGGTGTATAACATTTTTAAAAAAATACTTTTACTATACAAAAAACTCATTTTGTCCCACATTTGGCGATCCTACCAGTTAATCGAAATATACAATTTCTGAAAACTGTTCATTGGGCTTTAACCAAATTTGACACTCATCTCAATTGTTGAATTTCAAACGATTTTCGAATACATCAGTTTTAAGTTCGGATTCGAAAGACAGAAATAGTCTTTAATTTAAAAAATATATAAAAGGGCTCAATCGTGGCTTACATTACCCCAGTAGGGGAGAAAAGGACATAACGATCGTCCGGGGCGAAATGGGCACCCCTCTTTTCTAAGGGAATAGGTATTACATTTTCACGAGGAACAGTTTTGTAGTTCCTATAGTATATATTTTTCAGCAAAAAAGAAATGTGCTTGTCATCTTTTCAGAAATATTTTAAAAAACCAACTAGATTCTCAAGTGATGAAAATATTATTATTTTTAGCCACCGGAAAATAAGCTCTAATGATCGTTAAATAATCTTCATCTATAATGTACGCACTACAACATGATGTACATGTACATTGTTCCTCAATTCCATCATTAAATTTTAGATTTATCACAACAATCAATTTTAATACGCGTTTATACTTTAATTTGTTGACTCGGGGTGAACAGAGCACCATTGATCGGGGCACGATGAGCATTTTCTATCGTATAATCTACTTAGAAGCGAATTCAACTCGATGAAGTCAACTGAACTATAGAGCTACAGCTTGCCTAATTTACATCTGACGATTTAGCATATTGGTAAGCTGTCGGAGAGGTAAACAGAAGGCTTGAGTTTGATTCCTGGTCGAGGCAATTTTTTTTTTTCATTTGAATAACATTCATGATCCATTATTTTGATTGTCGCATTATACCACTAGTAGCATCATTCGCCGGCGCCCGCCTCGCTTAAATATCGCGCGACTGAAGCAACCTGAGGTCGCGGCAGACTACGCGCAATCGGTCGAAGCAGCGCTGCCGGCAGAGTGCGAGCTTGATGAAGCCCCTCTCGAGGACTGTTGGGATACCATCAAGACAGCCATCAACAGTGCTGCGGAGAACGTCATCGGTTATGTGGAGCGAACTCGACGGAACGACTGGTTCGACGAGGAGTGTGGGAGGGTGATGGACGAAGAGAATACCGCGCGGGCGGCAGTAGTGCAAAGAGGCACCCGTCGAAATGTGGAAAATCACCCGCAGCGGAAGAGGCAGCGAGTCCGAATTTTCCAGGAGAAAAAGCGCCGCCTGGAGGAGGAGGAGCTCGAGGAGCTGGAGCAGCTTCATCGTTCCCAAGAAACACGAAAGTTCTATCAGAAACTCAACGCATCCCGCAAAGGCTTCGTGCTGTCCCGAATCCTACTCCGCCGCCTAACGCCACAAGCAAACAGATTCGTGGAAAGTCATCAGGCCGGCTTCATGGAGGGACGGTCTACGACGGACCAGATATTACGGCAAATCCTCCAAAAATGCCGGGAACACCAAGTCCCTACGCACCATCTATTCATCGACTTCAAAGCCGCATACGACACGATCGACCGTAACGAGCTATGGAAAATCATGGACGAGAACGGCTTTTCCGGGAAGCTGATCAGACTGATCAAGGCGACGATGGATGGAACGCAGTGCTGTGTGCGGGTTTCGGGTGAGTTGTCGAGTTCATTCGAATCGCGCAGGGGGCTTCGACAAGGTGATGGTCTATCCTGCATGATGTTCAACGTGGCGCTAGAAGGTGTTATTCGACGAGCGGTGGGCGAAATGCGGGGCACGATTTTCAACAGATCCAGTCAACTTATCTGCTTTGACGATGACATTGATATAGTCGGCAGATCATCTGCGGCGGTGGAAGACATCTACCGCAAACTGAAACGCGAAGCAGGAAGGATTGGGTTGATGATTAATACGTCCAAGACGAAGTACATGCTGGCCTGCGGATCCGAGACCGACCGAACCCGCTTGTCCAGTAATAACAAGGTCACGATCGACGGCGATGACTGTATATGACGCTCATTAGACCGGTTGTTCTTTATGGGCACGAGACATGGATATTGCTCGAGGAGGACCTGCGTACACTCGGAGTATTCGAGCGACGAGTGTTAAGAACAATCTTTGGCGGCGTACAGGAGAACGGAGTGTGGAGGCGAAGGATGAACCACGAGCTCGCGCGACTCTACGGCGAACCCAGTATCCAGAAGGTGGCGAAAGCTGGTCGGATACGCTGGGCGGGACATGTTGCGAGAATGCCGGACGACTGTCCTGCAAAACAGGTGTTCGCTATGAATCCGGTAGGAACAAGACGAGCGGGGGCGCAACGAGCTTGGTGGGTTAGACCAAGTGGAGCGTGATCTGGCGAATGTGGGGTGCCCGAGGAATTGGAGAACGGTTGCCATGGACCGAGTGAATTTTAGGAATTATGTTCGTCAAGTTATGTCGTGAGACGGAATACTATGTAAATAAATAAAGCATCATTCGCCGAGCAAAGCACCAGAAACATAACGTATAAGTGTGTGTGTGTGTGTAAATGATTTTTATTGTACAAACATATGTACATTCATTATTTTGTTAATACTTTGTATAATGGATCTACGGCTCACCCTTTTAGTTCAAAATGCATCGATCACGAATGGTAAATGAAAAAAAATTCGCCTAGACCAGGAATCTAACTCGAGTCTTCAGATTATCTCTGCGACACCTTACCAATTGGAAAAATCGTCAAATGATATTATAAAGGCGGATCCGTGATCAAAGCCCCACAAATAAAAGAGCCAATTTTGGTGACACTAGCCTTATATTAAAGGCATTTAGGCATTCTAAATATTCTTGGCATTAAGCATACCCACACTTCCCCCAATTAACGTGTACTTACAGCTCGCTAGAGGAAGCGCCTCTTTGAGGCCCTACTGGAGCAAATGCAACAGATGACCGACTGTCCTACGCCTGTGGTGCCGATCTACTTCGATTGTCGGCCGCCCTGTGCCTGGGATGCCGATTTGGTGTCACATTGTGAGCCTTAGCTTCGATTGTCGGCCGCCCTACGCCTGGGTCAGCCGCCCTGGAGCAGGGGGGCCGATTGGATGGCACTGTTGGTGCCTCTGCTTTGCTTTTCGGCCGCCCTACGACGCCTGGGGCGCCGATTGGTTGGCTCTATTGGTGCCTATGCCTTCGGTCGTCAGCCGCCCTTCGCCAGGAGCGCCGATTGGTTGGCTCTATTCGTGCCTATGTCTTCAGTTGTCAGCTGCCCTTATCCAGGGGCGCCGATTGGATGGCACTATTGGGGCCTCTGCCTTCGATGGTCAGCCGCCCTGGACCCTGGGGCCGATTGGATGGCACCTTTGCTTTGCTCTTCGGCCGCCCTACGCCAGGGGCGCCGATTGGATGGCAATGTTGCTGCCTATGCCTTCGGTTGTCAGCCGCTCTTGGAGCCTGGAGCCGATTGGATTGCACTGTTGGTGCCTCTGCTTCGCTCTTCGGTCGCCCTAGGAGCCTTGGACCGATTGGATGGCAACTTTGGTGCCTCTGCTTCGTCTTCGGCCGCCCTACACCTGGGGCGCTGATTGCTTGGGTGGGTTCGGGAATGCCGTTAATAAATAAGTTTTTTCCCCCTATGGGTTGACCTGCTTCATTGGGCACTATTGCCGGACCTCGCACCTCTGTTCCGCAGCCACAACGCAACCCCTTCAAAACTGCTTTTTATTGAGGCACTTGTGGCCAGTTTTTTCGCGACCACGACCGCAACACCCCAACGCTTTTTACAAAATGGCGTTTCTTTTCGGCGTGGACGGTTTTGACAGCTTCAATACACGCTTCGTTAGGTTTCTTCAGTATTGGGTGCTTGTGCTTTTAAATCGAAACTGCATGGTTGGCGCAATTTAACCTGTTTTGGTTTCAATTTAGTAACACGCTAATTTTAATTAGTATGGGGATGGGTTTTATTTGTTACTTATACCAATTGCTCGTATCGTATTTTCTTTTTAGGACTTTATGTATAAACTTAACTGCAACGATGAAACTAGTCAAGTTGTAGCTCTATAAGTTAACTTCATCGAGATGAAATCGCTGCTCGATTCTACGGCAGAAAACTCTCATCGTGTCCCGATTAATGGTGCTTATACTGCCCCCCTGGTGGGTTTTCTTTATGCCCCTTCAGTGACTGTTTTTCAGCGTCTGGGAAATTTATATGCATTTTTAAATGTTTTTTTTTTCAAGTTTCAGTCAGTCAGAAATATACTTTTTTTAGTGTCTTTACACGAAACACAGATGTAACATACAAATTAAAGCTGTTTTCTATGGTTAAATATGCGTCCTTCTCATTAATTCGTTTTGACCCAATTAATAATAAAACAGTATGTGCAGAATTCGCCTCGAAATGATTGTGGAACTTTCTGTGGAAAGAATGAAAATTTTAAAAATAAGTTATTTTATTCGGCTAAACTTTCCGTTGAGGAAAAATAAAGCATATCATTGTGAACCACGCATAAAAATTTCCTTAGTTTAGCTTGAACTTTTCATATTTATTAGTTCAAATTATTTACTATGGTGCTTACTTACAGTTTAAAAATACAGTCAACACCCTTCATGCGCACTGATCTAATATATAGGCTTATTGTATATGCCACGCATAGACTCGGAAACTACCGAACAAACTGGGGTGAAAATCGGCATAGAGAAGTTTATGACGCCGAGAAGGTTTCTACGAGGTGCCTCTTTTTTAAATGCCATCAAAGTTTTGAGAAACCAATCATATTTATTTTTACAGAAGAAACTCTAATTAATCTACTTTAAGCTAGCCTTATAAATCAATGCCGCTTCATTTTTTAATCCAACCTCCAATCAAAGACGACTGTGTCTCAGCAAGCAAGCAAGCACAAGTATGTTGCTGATTACATGATTATTGCTCGCTCTCTCTCTGCAATTATTATTAGCCACATGCCACCGCGCGTCTCTCTGTCATCGTGTCGTCGTTCGTTATCAATATTGCCAATCAATCATCAATGTAATGATCTTGACTCCACCAGTCAATAGTGTGCTCGTGAATGGCAAATGTGTCTGGTTTAGTTGGCTGTAGCTCGGCCAAGCAGTTACTCAAACTTCGAGAGTTATCTATGCAGAATGCCCAACCAGCACATGGTTTTGCCAAATGCAAACTGTAAACATTAGGGTGGCAATGGTTGTATGCAAGAAAAACAAATTATGATTGAATTTTGAAAACCGACCATATACAATTTGTAGGTTGGCCCTGTGCAGATTTTAAGCTCAATCGGACTTGATTTAGGGGTGCCACAAAGCGCTCAAAGTTTCGATTTTTTACCCTCAAAATCACCAAAAGAGGGGCCAAAGGAACACAGAAAAACCGAAAATTTAATTTTGATGCCAAATGACTTAAAAATGCAAAAAACGTCGAAATCTGGTGTTATCTTGTAAAAAAAATTGTCAAAAAACGTCTTTAGAATTTCATAAAATCACCTAAGATGAAAGGGATGAAAGGAAATCCGGAAAATGGAAATTTAAATTCTAATGCAAAATTATTTAGAAATGCATTAAACGTCGAGATCTAGTGTTGTCTCTAAAAATATGAATCTTTTAGGAAAATTGACTAGGTCCCAGAAGGTCGAATTATGGCCAAATATTTTTTTCGAGATACCTAACATCAGATCATGCTTAGAAATGTAATTTGGCATAAAAAATAAAATTTGGTTTTCCAGATCTCCTTTGGTCCCCGCTTTCGCTAATTTTTAAAATCTTAAGTTGATTTTTGACAAAAACATTTTTTTAAGATAACACCACATTTCGACGTTGTATACATTTTTAAGTCATTTGGTATCAAAATTAAAATGTCGATTTTTCCGATTTTCCCTTTGGTAGTTTTTGCGAGTAAAAGAATCCAAACTTTGAGCGCTTTGAGGCACCTCTAAATCAAGTCCGATTAAGCTAAAATTTTGCGCCAATTTTCAAAATGTATGCGGTCGGTTTATGAAATTCGAAATGACCCATTTTGCTGTCACCCTAATGTAGGTACATTTTGCTCGGTTTATGATACATATTGCCGTCTTTAGTCTTTAAATGCCGAATGCAGCCAGCTACCACCAAAACAAAAATCCTACAAGTCTACGGTTCTTTTTTTTGCCAGCATTGCGAGCTCCAATGTGGCGGTGTATTCCCAAAACAGTAACAACATTGCTTTCGCTGTTGACCTAGTTTAATTAAATTTTTTGGCATTTCGGTTGGCCGTTACTTTCATTTTTCCGGGCCCAAGTTCTGTCTGCGGAAGATTAAATGAGTTCCTTCTGTCACAAATATTCAAAACACCAAGCATTTATGTTAGGAGTTTTGAAGTTCATATTCAAATAATAATTAAATTTTAAGAGTGCTACCTTGCTTGAAAGGTCCTAGGACATGGAAGATCTATGATTATATCTTCAAAGCACAAAATTACTCCCCACAAAAAGTTCCACACATGTTGTTTTATAAATATAAAGCAAGAAATACCTACTCTATCCGACTCTAAAACTGTCGTACCAGTTGCAGCATTAGATAAACGCTGCTCAAGTTTTATTTCTCACATCATACCTTCTATACCTACTAGTACAAACACTTTCAACCAGAAACATGCATTTATCTGCTCCGGGTTATGCGTGGTAAGTTTTTTTTTGTCTCTAGATAGATGGAAGGAGATGGAAAAACAACAACAAAAAATTGGTTCCCGTTGCCGTCAAAAACTAGGTCAATGACGAATGACGTGTTTTAGTAGTAAATGTTGACTGCACGGTCTGGGTCTATTCCTACACCAAACGTTTTTTTTTTCTGCAATCTAAGCTCAACTGGTTGTTCTGAGAAAATGGCGACTTGATTCTTTTTTGGTTTCCGAATAAACAGCCTGTTTATCGGAACGAATTTGCTTATTCTGCCAAATTATTCATAACTGAAAACATAAATAATACAGGTTTAAAAACTTAAATTAGAATTAGGTGATATTTTAGGTGACATAAAAAATAAAAGAAGAGAAGTAGAACTTTTCAAGTGGCATAACTGTCTTGAAAAATCGTTCACAAGCAGGCCATTTGCTAAATGAACGGAAGACATGCAGCATATTTTTGAATACCAATCGATTTGAAGGAAGCGTAAATTTCTATCAATTCGATTACGCCCATTCACCCATACTACCTACCTAAGGCGGATCTTGATCCCCGAGTGTTGGTTGATGTATTACTATTATGATGAGAGGTCTTGTGCCAGTGGAAAACCGCATAAAAACGAAAGCCGTCCGAATGAACGAAAGACCGGCCGACCCGACCACCAACCAGAGCCGGTTCGATCCAACGGGAAATGAAAAGGCAGTAGTAGGTAACCCATCAAACTATGTGCCCTAGATTCTACTCGGGCACACGCTAGCTAGCTAGCTAGCCAAGCTAAGCGCAAAAAAGAAGTTGCTACAAATGCGGCCGAGGAGTTCACAACCGTTAAATGCTTGCTCTAGCCCGGCGGGCAATCAGCGCACACCGGGCGCAACTCTTGTGCAGCCGTAAGACAAATGGCACGTATTCGGTTAAATGGCGTATATGCACATTATTTGGTTGTTTTAAGCTCAGTTGAAGCTTCTTAAGGCAATCTTCAATATTTTGTTGAGCATAGTTTGGTTTGATTTAGTTGATATGACACATCCTACGCTCCCGGTTTATCTATAAATTTTTGTAGATATTAGAGAAATCTTGCTACTAACTAGCTCAATGTTTTTTGTTATGGTTGTCCATTCTTCATATGAAAAGTATGTATGTCCGTACATACTTATTTATTTTTCTTTAATCGACTTTATTTCGAACAAAAATACTGTCGTTTTATCGGTACAATACAAAATGTAATAAATCCTAACTCAACTCAGTATAAAATCTGTAGGACTTTGGATTCAAATTTCTGCTGAAAACCTAAAGCATGGATCACTACAAATCTGGACGCATTAAAACGGGTCTATCTCGGAGCTATGTAAACGAAATAAAAATGTTTTGTACTTGAAATGTAGGGTTTTTATTGCACTTTAAAGGAAAAATAATAAAAAAATTATTCCGATGTTGTTTTGATGCATTTTCGAACTTTTGGTTGAGTATCACTCATTATAGTTTGAACACCCTATTCGCTGACCTCAGCGGCCATTTTGTTCCACAATCTCTTCATCTCTGTTGCTTCCCGAGTCGTCCTACCATTCTTCTTCATCTTCTGCTTGACAATTGCCCAAAATTTTTCGATAGGGCGGAATTGAGGGCAGTTGGGTGGGTTGATGTCCTTTTCGACAAAATCCACCCGTTGGCCCAATACCACTGTAGAACCTCCTAGCTGTAGTGGCAGCTTGCCAAATCTGGCGAAAACTTAACTAGTCCTTTGTGAGATCTAATGTACGAAAAAAAAAAGTTTTTCAGGCATTCCTCCTTGTAAATTTCGGAGTCCATAGTCTTGTTTTTTCACAAAAACCGGAATTTTTCGTCCGCAGCTGCAAATACCTTGCCAGATCAAACATTTTCTTGCACACTTATCAGCAAAAACGATTTTGAAGTTGCCGGGGACATCACCATGACCAGTGCAGTGCACCACTGCAGTGGCTTTACATAATTTTTGGCCAGAAAGCTGCCCAAAATCCATCTTCACGTACGTTTCGTCATCCATGAGGATGCATCCGTCGAACTTCGTTGGAATCTTCTTGTATAACTTGCGGGCACGTCCTTTGGCTACTAAATTCTGCTTCAATGTCCGGTTTGGTTGCTTACTGGTCCGATAGGATCGTATTCCTTCGCGTAGACGAATTCTGCTGACGGTGCACCGGTCGGCGTTGAATTTCTTGGCAATGTCATAGTCCGACTACCCTGTGTTTTCCTTGATCGTTCTCAACACCTTCAAATGCAGTTTCTGATTCTTAGGTCCACTATAACGCTTGGTATGAACCTGCCGATCTATAGTACGCATCTCACGGAAACGTTTGAGAACGCTACACACGGTTGATTTGACAATTTTCAACGATTTCGCGATTTTTGAACCCGACCACGTTTTTGACGGGTTTTTGACGTGGGTGTTCAAAATTTATTTTCCTCTCGCGGCTTCCATCACGTGTAACTTTTTTGAAACAAAACGAATCGTAATGAAATTTTCAGCACTGGTAGAAGAAACATTCCTCTACAAAGTGCTGCCAAAACATTCCAGATCCGACAACTAGGAGCACTATGGTAAAATAAATAGTGCGTCCAGATTTGTAGTGATCCATGCTTTACAAGAGGAACAGAGTTGAGATGTTGCTTGCAGTAGAAAGACTTCCAGCATCGGTACTTAGATGACATGGCGACTTCGTTAAACATCTTACATTCATCAAAGGCAAATTTGACCGAACTGTTTTGATATTCTCATTGATTTGTTGATTTCGTGTCTTAGTGATAGACAATGTTGACGGATTTATGCTGCTCAAGGCTGCTAAAGTAATAAATGTGGATTGTGTAGTAAAAAAAGCTTATATGTAACCAAAGACAGCGCATTTTCAGCTCCATCAATACAAAAAACGCAAGCCGAACTGCATCGTCCAAAGTATTCTGCGTACAATCATTTTACTGGAAAACCTTTCCACTATCTTGATATCTTTTCCTAAAAACTATTGATCTTCGCCTATAATTCTTTTTATTTCCCTATCTATCTTCTATATTTTCTTCAAAAAGTGAACTAGATATAAGCACACAATTGTAATCAAACAAAACGAGTTTGGCTCCTTAAAGCCTAAAGGCATGAGCAGTTTCAAATAAAGAATTTACAAAAAAAAACCTTTCACTATCTCTATCAAGCTTGCAAAAAATCAACTCAACGAGGAAAAATCGGCTCATACGATCTTGAGTATGAGGCGGAACACACAAAAAATCCACCCAAGGCTGAGAGTAAACGAAATCAAGATTCGTTTTGAACCTTACTCACCAAGCGACGCCTACTCGCTCGAAAAAAAAATGCTCAAGTGGAGAGTAGAGTCAAATAAGGTGGGTGACTAGAAAACCAGCTCAAGCACAGCAGATGAGATTGCTTGAATGAGTTGAGCAGAATCTCCAGGAGCTTGCTGGAGTCTGATGAAAAAAAAAAACATTCAGTAAATATAAAATCCGATCACAGGTAGGCTGATTTTAAATCCTTAAGTCGGAAGGAGACTCTTGATTTTGACTCTATTGAGTATTTCACTATACGAATGGCTGGCAATTTCTTCCTGAGCGGCTTGAAAAATGCACCTCAGTGAATTTTTCGTATTCAAACTACAAGCTTTGTTGAGACGCCCGGGAGCACGATTATAGAGAGATGAAGACAACGAACGCCAGGGTGAGCAAGAGCGAACTTTAAGCTGGAAGTGCAACGCTAAAACTCACTTGACCAGTTATTTTTCAAACTTTTTTCACTCACCGTCTCATTTTGCCGAATTTTCGAGCTTACCACCTGATTAGCAAATTTTGTTAAAATTTAACCACTACCCGTCGAAATTTCCAAAAATAAAATCCAAGATTGAAACCCAACTTAGTAGTTATAAAAAATTTAAAATTTGAATTTGACTTAATACAATAATTATTTCAAAGTATTTCTCAGACTTCAAACTTATGTATTTCCAAAGAAAAGTTACTAAAATTGATATCAAATTCCTGTACACCCTATTCAGTGCTATTATTTTATGTTCAAGTATTCAATATTTTGTTATTTACTGGACAAAAACCATAGATCTGAAATATTAACAAAAAATTATTCCATGAATTCCAGTATCTTTATTGATATTCAAATGAAGTGTAGAAGTTTAAGTGTTAAAATCATCAATTTTGAGTTAATAATGCTAAACGATTCTTCGTATCTTAATCTTCAACTAGTGTAATTATTAGCTTAGCTTGAAAAAAAGACACCAAAACATACACTCATTTATGCAAATAATTTTCAAACACTAAAACATATTAGAAAAGTCGAATCGAACCACAAAACGAATATTTTAAAATTATAGCGGAACTGTATGATAACTTTATCTGATCATCCGAATCACACCAAAAAAACAACATTTTGTCGGCGGTAAGAAATTTTTGTAATTTTTTAATTGTTTTTTAAATCTATGTTAACATACAATAAATCTTTTAGTCTCTAGTGGAGATCCAATAAGGATCGAATCATAAATAAATAGTCGTTTTTTCTTACTGCTAGACTGCTAACCAAAAAAGTATTCCACAAAATCCTTTCACATTCGGCTAATCGCGTAGAAAAATATAATTTGGAAAACGAGCAAAACGAAAACATTGAAGCGCGTTCTCCTCGAAAACCGCGTTTTTCATATAAACCCATACTTTCTTCAGTTCCTCGACTGTCTTGATTACCTTAGGTCGTTTGAGAAGGTGCTGCTTCATAATCGCCCAGTACTTCTCGATGGGGCGGAGCTCCGGAGTGTTTGGAGGGTTGAACATTTTCGGCACTTCAGCACGTCCTTGGAGTAGTGGCATGATGTCAAATCCGGCCAGAAGATTGTTGGGACGTTGTGGGCCTTCAGGAGAGGAAGCAACCGCTTCTGGAGGCACTCTTTCATGTACACCAGTCCCTTCATCGTGTCCTGGGTCACGAAAGGTGCAATCCGCTTCCCGCACTTGCCAAACCTGGAATTTTTGATATCTTCTGAGTGCGGACACGCTCAAGAACGCTGAACTTATCCTTGGCCGTGAAAAACAGATTGCCGGGGATCTGTTTGAGGTCGGCCTTCACATATTTTTCGTCGTCCATGATGCAGCACCATTCAACTTTCATCAGCATGTTGAGGTACAACTTCCTGGCCCGGATTTTGGCGGACTTGTTCTGTTTCTCGTCGCGATTAGGGGCCTTTTGTACCTTGAACGTTCGAAGCCCAGCCTTAGTTTTGGACTTCTCAACAAAACTTCGGCTTAGGTGCAGCTTCTTAGCCAAATCCCGAATGGAGGCGTTCGGGTTTCGGTTGAAGGCCTCAATGCGGCTGTGATTTTGGGTGTTGTACGGAATACTTTTTCCTCCACTTCTGGGCTTCCGGTCGGTGTTCAATCGTTCCTCGAACCGCTTAATCAGTCGCGACATCGTGGAATTCGCGATTCCTAACGTTTTAGCGATAGAACGATGCTAGAGATCCTTGTTCTCGTGATGAATGCGCATGATTTTATCACACACGTTGTTCTTTCGACTCCATTTCCGCGAGTTTTGATCACAGGACTTTTAAACTTGCAGGATGTAAACAATGCACTATGAACTAAAACCACCCAAATTTTCATTAAATTCTATCCAACGGTTAAAAAGTTAGAGCCATTTCATAGTGTGGCAATTTCATCGTGGACACCTTTTACAAAATAATAAATAGAAATCTACTGTACGCTTTGTATCTAAAAGTTTCGAGAAAATTTCACAATTGATTTTGAACTGAGGTTGCCAGATTGCCCGATTTTCTCGAGGTTTTCCCGGATATTTAATATGAAATTTGGGAAATGTCTGGTCCGGCCCAGATTTCATTTAAAAAGCACGGATTTTGCCCGGGTTAATTCTCATACTCATTCTGAAATCAAACTTAAATTTTATCAAAAAAGGAAAAACAACTTTAATTTTGTTGTAAATTTTTTTTATGTATGCGTCCAAAACGAAACTTTTTTAGCAAATTTCTTAAATATAATCACGAATGGTTTTGTGAAAGCCTTAAATGCGATTTGAAATCTGCTGATAAATTTTTATGAAAAAACCAACTTTTCCCCTTGAATTTTGATGAGTAATTCCTAGGTTTTGACCAAATTTTCCGAGATATTGCCCGGATTTTAGTCGACAATTTTGGAATCAAATTCCTGGATTTTAATAGGT
Source organism: Uranotaenia lowii (assembly GCF_029784155.1). NCBI lineage: Eukaryota > Metazoa > Arthropoda > Insecta > Diptera > Culicidae > Uranotaenia > Uranotaenia lowii. Next base: position 24,375,850 of record NC_073693.1, read on the forward strand.
TTTTAGATAAAATAGCCCGGATTTGTCCGGCCCAGACACGTGCTGAAAAAAATCTGGCAACCTTATTTTAACCGATAGAACTAATCGGACGTTTGCATTTAAGGTGGTACTAGGTAATTTTGTTAATCATTTTTCTCCTACTTTCAGATGACAAAGGAAAATTCTAGTGGTGAATGCATTTGTAGTTTATTTTGTTTGCGTTAATACGTCATATCGCCTAATAATGAGATTCAGGACGGTTTTCCATAAAGATTTTTTGTTTGTTTTCATCTCTTAAAAAACGAGAAGTAAAATCGTTTCGTGATATCTGTTGGCCGGTGCATAAGAAGGCTTAGGGAATGTTGTCTACACCCATAGAAAAAGTTGCAAAATCCAGTGACTATTTAGGGCTAGGTGGGGTAATTATGAACAAAATTTCTTCATTTGGCACTCTTACAGCCACCACATGTTTATTTCTTATCATAAATGCTGAAAAGCTGTCAACAATGAATGTTTCCGTGCTCTCCATCATTCTGTAGAGCAACTTTTTTTTTTGGTCGCAACCCACGTCCTTGAGACGTCTGTTCATAATTACCCCGTCTGTTCATATTTACCCCCCTGTCTAGGGGGTAATTATGAACACGGATTACGAACTTGGTATAAAATTTTTGAAAAGTAACAGTTGTTATACGTTACATTTACCCATAGTAAGCAGTGTATGGTGATTTTTAACTTAAAAAATTATGTTCATAATTACCCCAAAGCCTGTTCATAATTACCCCGAGACTTGTCCAATATGATTTATATGGTGTCAGAAAATCTCAATTCAACACCAAATAATGAAAATAATTAGCAGTGATAAGAAAATGGGTTGTTTTATAAAAACTCAATTCAATTCATGTGTAAAACTTGTAAAATAAACAAATGATGTAAAGATGTAAAGCCACAGACAAAATAACTATTTAGTGTTCCTTTTTATTGATTTTCTCTATCTTCTGTTTCGGGAGTTTAATTTCTTTGTTGCATCTTTTACGTTTTGGTTGGTTTCTTTTTTCCGTTTCTATATGTCTTTGCAGAACATTTTTAATTGATAGGACCTCTCCATACGAGTGAAATTTTACGCGAGTTAGGCTACTCGATATTTTTTACATCCGTTTAAAGGTTTTGCGCAGCAAACATCTAGTCTTCACCTGGATGTCGTGGGCTAGGCTTTTCAGGTATCATAAAATTGAAACCTATACATATACAGAAAATTCGAAATTCTTTTAAGATGGTTGTTTCACAAAAACATCAATTGAAATCTTCTTGAATCAGTGAACAGTCATTTTTTGCTAGGCTTGTCAGTTATAAACGATCGACTGTTTTGAAAAATATTTACACTAATAATTTTTTTAATCACATCTACGAAGTTTCACATTAGATGCTCTATTCTCTAAAAATAATTGAAGTACTGCAGAAGTTTTCCTAACTGAAAGAGAAAACCTTCAGTCAAAAAATATTCATTTTGCAAAAAATAAAAAATTAATTTATTCGAACAAATTAACATTTAAAAAATTATCAAAGTTTAAAAATAAGACTGCAAGAAAATAGATTTTGGATCTTTGTTATATATAAACAATTATTATTTGCTGTAATTCTAATGTGCTGAATAGCAGCAAGTTATCCAAACATACAGGAAAGTTGAACTTTTTTCTCTTTGCTTTGTGGACTTATTCACCTTTTATATTTATCAAACATCATACATTTGACTGTTGACCACAGAGATTTAAAGTTCATAATAATGTTAAATTTAACGCGGTTATGAATAAAAGTTCGAGCAGCAAACCTTTTGCAAACAAACGGTGAATTTTATTTTAAGTCAAATTAAACATTTCTTCAAGTTTAATTTATAACCTTGTTATTTATCAATAAAAAAAACTGGTTTGGAGGGACGTAAAACCTGGATTCGATATTAAAAAACTATTCCTGGGATACACGTTTTCGGTTTTGGTATTACCGGTAAAACTATGCTTACGCACCACTTACTTAATCTAAGAAAACATTTGACTGGCTTTTTTCTATCACCAAAAAGCAAGTTCTTATCACTAATTTTTTAAACAGAATGAAGACTTTTTTAAATGTGGTTACGGATTGAGCTTTTTTTTTTCAATTTCTGTTTTATTCATTTTTTTCACTTTTGAAATTTTATTTCCAGTTTTGATAAAATTGTGTTCAAAAGTTTTTTAAAAGACTGAAAAGAACTGGCATAGCATTTTTTTTTTAAATCCGAATCTCATTTCAAAAAATAAATTTCTCAAAAATCAAAACTTAACACTTAACACATTGCGGACCTTATTTAAATATCAAATTTTTTGGGTCCTGTGGATTCTTCTGTGATATAAAATGCCGAGTATTGATGTTTCCCGGCTAAGATTTCTTCACGATCCTAAATGTGTTAAGATCTTACAGAATGGTGGAGGGTGGGAGGTTTCTTACAAGGGGAGGAGGGGGAAAGAGGTCTGGAAATGCTTGGGTAATTAGTAAATGGTCCCCTAAGTTGATGTATAAAACATTTGACCATAAAAAGGCCAAAGAAATGTCAGGAAATGAATAAGAACATGTGTTCATAATTACCCCATAGGACGAAAACTATGGGGTAAATATGAACACTCATCTGTGAATCAGTGGGAATAAAAATTTTCAATTTTTTATCAAAATCCAGATAAAGCATCCTTAACTGGATGTAAAACAGGAGATGGCAACATTCCAGCTGGATTTCCTGTGATTAGATATTCAAAACATTGAACATTGTCGAAAACGATTTCCGTTTCACGGGGTAATGGTTTCTTAAAACATCTGAAATCATATCATTAGGATTTGAAAACAGATCGGAAACAGCTTAAAGCTATCAACTGGATGTTGAACTACCACTTTTGGAACTTTTTGTGTCCATTCATCCCCCACAGCAGCGCGTATGGCACTTGTTCGGAATTACCCCGTGTTCATAATTACCCCACTTGACCCTACCAAATTTCTGTGCCGTAAATGTGCTGAAAAGTGTACTGTACCAAAGATGATATGATTGGAAAAGTAACACTGGCATAAAAATTCGAGCTCCCAAGCTAAATAATGGATCACCACTAAATTCAAGCAAAATAAGAAAAAGATTTTTTAGGATTTTCATCCTATTGAATAATTCATCCAAAAAAAATATATAGTGAGAACCGAACTCACTGCAACATTTCATCTCGGCTCGGCAGTCTGATATCTTACTTAGTGCACCATCTGAGTCGGTTAGCAAACGAAAGTTTATTGTCATAGTCCTTCAGCCCCCGCCGATTATATAAAAAAAATGCACTGCATTGAACGTTTGCCGTTTGGCCAATGTATTTTTTTTGTCCTCCTTTGTCTGGGGAAGGGATTTGAATGGGAGAGGAATGGGGTAGAAATGGGAAAGTAGAAGCTGGTGTTTTTTTGCCGTCGCGTTGGTTGGAAACAAAGATTTTTTTTCTAATGTCGGAGTTTATACACATACACACATCGCTCGGTACATCATTCGACAATATCCTACCTAGCTGATTGTTTCCATCCTGATTTGTCTTGTGATAGGATGTGGGATATGTTTTATTTGATTTCTTTCAGACATATGCAATGCAGTTGCGCTGGGAGGACAATGCCTGTTATTAGAATGTTTATCAATGCCGGTCCGGCATAGAATCTTATACCGATAGTTCCACCTTCAAGGAAGTTCATTATTGGAGTGATTTGTGGATTTAAAGTTCATTTCAGTTAAAAAGTCTTATTCCATTATAAAGAAGGAGATGAATTTTTGGCAGAAAGTTGGTATGTTCATCAAAATTAAATAATTGTTAAATTCCACCAATATTTACGAAGTCTTTACAAAAGATATCTTGAAATTGGTATATGATGAGGTGGATATTTCAGTTTTGAAAGAGAAGGAATAATTGAAAACGATTAAGGGCACCTTGTTAAATTCTAATACAGAACCACAACAAACTTTGATAAACATATCTTAACCTTCCAAAGCCGTTCGCTAAATATCCGTTTCAGGGAAATTTTAGTTGAGGTTTGATTTCGTTCTCGTGGCTGTAAATGTTAACCGATATTGATAATATTATATTCATTGTGAAGGTAATTTATTCTAGTTACTCAAGATTTGAAAATAAAGTCGATATGTATTAACTGGTTATCAGAAACTGGTTCAGAATGTAAAAAGTCCGAAAAATAAATTTTATTTTTAAAATACTCATAACTTTTGACAGCCTTTCTGTATTTAAGTGTTTCTTTGATGTTTGAAATTGTCAAGAATCCATTTTTCCAAAAATGTATAGATATGTTGGAGTCCAATGATAGTTTTGACCGCTATATCCGATCTTTCGGTAGAAAAAAATCTTACTTTAAAAAAACTACATCCAATTTTGTCTTTGCTTAGCTGTTTTACATTTCCCAATGAACCGATTTTCAAAACTCAAATTTTAATTTATTGTCGTTAATTTGATTATTATTTTCATAGAACATACATAGTCTTTTAAAATTCCCAGTTCTTCAGTATATTGGAATGATGATAAAGATGTTTGAAATATGCGCTTCGGGTCATATTGACCCGAACAGCTTTGGAGGGTTAAAAGAGTTTTATAAGGGTTTTGTTATAGTCTTAAAAACTTATCCAACTCAGGCTCATTCGGCGAAATGAGCATCTTATTTCTGTTTTCAAAGTTATCAATTTTTTTGCTTCCTTCGAGCTTTCCAAGTTGACAACTTAAGACTCAAGATACGACCTATAGCAATTATGATCAAGTATACAACTTGGGACAGTTTTACGCCCCAAAGTGAGAGCAAGCACACGAGACCTACACCTATATCTATGATGGGTACGAAAAACTAGATTTTCTGCTACCTACCTACTTCTTGGAGAAGCAGCAATCTCTTTGCAGCTCCACCCCGGTCGGTCCCACAACAACACAAAAATTTCACCATCTATGAGCCATTGGAGCGTGGTCGGTGGTTGGTGTACGAAACTACTGCGCTGACTGTTGCTATGAGGAAATATCGAGGTGCTCCAATTTCTGTCTGCAGCCGGTGATGAAGTTTGCGTAACCTGTTTGTGCCGGTCGATCCGGTGTTGTACGTCGTCTCTAAACTCTAAGCTAAAGCCGGCTGTTGTTGGTGCCATTTGAGAGTACGGACGGACGAATGCATAGTAAAGGCCGTTCTCGCGAATCTGTTGTGACCGTGCCGTCAGCCGGTATGCAGCAGCTTTGTTGTTGTTGTTATTGCAGATTTTCTCTTTCATCCGTTGTCGTAATCGGGGCATCTCTCGTCGTAAATGGAGCTCCGTCCTCCCATTACATTGGATCCAACAATGTGGAATGCAGTTTAATGGAATGAAATATTTTCCCTTTTTATCTACATCGTATTGACGTTCTAAATACAATTGAATAACGTTTGTTTTTTCTTCTTTTCTTCTTACAGGTAAGTTTACTTCCTTCAATGCTGAAATGACACAGAACCACTTGTCTCGTCGATTGGCTGTGTGCTCAAATGATGTCTCAACAAATTGGTACTATACACAAGATATCTCTAGGCGGCAGTGATAGTGGTGAGATTTACGTCATTGCTGTCCGTAGTACAATGTCATTGCTTTTATCACACTGTAATGCTGTATGGAAAGAGTTTGAAATGACGTGTGGTTCCTTGAAACTCACATCGAATTTCATTGTAAGAAAAAAATGTAACTCCAGTAAAAGTAGAGCACCCTGAAAAAAATACTCAAAAGCATGATAGATCAAGCATCTGAACCACTGGAGGAAAATCGCATGTTGGAAAAGAGTCTGCGTCATACTAGTCATTGGAATTGTAGAAAGTTTCAATTCCCTACAAAGAGTCATTTTCTCCCAGCTGCTAGTAATGCCAACATCTACTCGGCTATACCTCAACAGATTTCTATGCAAAACCGTCAGGAAGGTCTTCTCCTAATGCTAGAAACGTGGTCACACGGGTAATTTCCTTTAGCGTCAACGCTGTGAGCGCAGCAAATGTTTATGCAATTCCGGCGACCGGGAGCCTTATCAGCAATGTAAACACACGGCTGTACGGTAGAGTTCCGCACTTGGAGTGCTTCAGTGTGCCTTTTTTGTTGTTGCCATTACCTACTACTGTTGATGTTTTTGTTTTGCCTTGAGCAATACGCGTGGGGGAATGTTTTTTCTTTCTTTGTTAGCTTAAGTGCAACGGATTTATCACTTAAGGCCGGCTGCTGCAACTAGCACACTGGTCCCTGTAATGCGTTCTATTTCGAGTGGGAACTTTGTGCAAGTAGTCTCTTCAATTTACTCAGACACCCACCAAATGGTGCCTCGTAAGCTTGCACGTGTCTCCGGCTCACCTTTCATTGCTACGCTGTTACTATTCTTATTCAAATCTAACCCCGTAAACCTCGATAAATGTAAAGTGCAAGCTTCATAATTTTCCAGTTCTGGCACCGTTAGCCATTTTCGCCTGTGGCTCCCGAAGAAATTCCCTCACATCAGCAGCTAATACCGAACTGCTCGGAGTCAGACACGTTTTACAATTTACCACTATATTTTAGTAAACAAACGAGCGGCGCTCCGACTCAACTATGGAAATGGGACCAAGCGTGTTTCAGTGTTGTGATAAATTCATCATAACACATTATGACTATTTACTCGGGAACAAAACGCGCGTGTAAGTACACCACCCCACATGGTAGAAGGACCGCATAATCTACACGCGCACGGCCATTTGTTTGTGCAGTTGTGGCGTGTAGGGTTGTTCTATCGTGGGAAGTTCGCACCATTTGTTTGACCACCATTCATAATTCCGCGTGGATGTTCCCGTCCACGTTGGCTGATGGTCACGGTCAGCATTATTGGGACGTGTGGAAATGGCATTGCCAATGGAGTTTTGACGTCGCGACTATTTGTACATGTAGGCAAGTTCACACGTGCCGACTTTCGTTGCTGCTTAGGAATGTCGCTGGGATTCAATTTCATTACGCGTGCTTTCTACTAGAAGATACGTCTAGGTGTAAGTTACTGATGAACGTTAGAAAAAAATATACCTCTTTTCATTAGTTAAGAAATTAAATAGACCAAACTAATGACCAGTACACTCAGATACTTTATTCATGAATTTGAGGCGTTAAGGAAAGTTCGTACCGTCATACATTTTAGCAAATAATCTGTACCCTTCCCAATTAATCTGCAACTGAATTCAATCAGCATTCAAGATTTTTGTAATTTTAAAAAAATCTTTGGATTATCTACTCAAAACTTGGATTACTTTGGATTATGTTTCAAAACAAAATTCTTCTGAAATGTTTGAACTGGACACGTTACTTTTCGTTGTTTTTTTTCTAGAACATCATTGCAGTCACTTTGTTAATTGTAATAGAGTTACGTGGTTATGTCTATATACCTGAGAAGAGTATATTGGCTATCATGCCATTTAAATTTGCAATTTAGAAAAAAAATTTGAATTTGCAAATCAGAAAACAATCGCTCCTATGCCCGCAAGCCCACATATTTTCATTGATTCGTATCGCCTTTTTCAATGCTGATAACCTATCGAAGCAGTAGGACGAAAAGGCTGACCACTGACCAGCCGAGTTGTTGGTTTTACCCACGTTTTTTCCCCAATTTTCAACTATAACCTATTTTCAACTCCCACGTTACTTGGGACTATTATGTGCGAGACGTCCGGAATTACGGCTTTTCCAAGTGGTGCTGCATTATCGTGCAAGTATGCCGGTCAAATTTTACCGCCCTCATTGTCTCAACGAGCACGTCTTGTGTGGGTGGAGAAATGCGGTTGCATTCGATGATGAAATCACTTTGGCGCTCTCTCTCTCCTTCTCGAACTATGACGTGTTTCGGGGTGCAGGGTGGACAATCCTCGGAGTGAACTTCTATGAGTCACATACCTACTGTTTGCACCGTTATTTCCCAACACTTTGGAGAACGAAAGCATACAGAAAATGTATCAAATTGGTTTAAAAACATAGATTATTCGAATGGTAACAACGTGATCAACAATTGTTCGACAAACCAGGCGCTACTGCATCATGCCGATACTTATTGAGTAAGGAATGTTCGAATATTACTTCATTTTTCACCGTTATCTCTCTGATAAGATTTCGTAATACAGTTTTAGGGGAAACCGTAGACTTCCTTCCATTGTCATATCTATGGAATACATAAACAATTCTCTTAAGCTCAAGTTCTCATTTCATTTATGGCTGAATTTGAAACATCCATTTATGGAACTGGTGCACTCAGGTGATCCGAAATCCCATCGCAAAGATCACATCATTCCAAGGCTAGCTGGGCAGTAGGTACTGATTAGATGTGACGTATGATATTTTTTCTAGCGTTCGTTCTTGTTTTCGTTGCCGCGATGCTATAGCTGCTGTTTAGATTATTACTTATCATCCCCGCCGGTCGGCCAACACAACCGGCAAAACAGCAGCGCGCAAGACGTCAACGACCGGCGAAGGTCGAAAAACGTTTTTTTTTGCTGATATTTTATTTGGGTAGGCACGGGAATACGTACACACAATCAAAGAAATAGAATTTATTTTGGGTCCGGGTGATAGGGATCGAAATTCCGACAACACCAAGCTGCTAACTAAGGTAGAATAGCAAATACAAACGTTTCTTGTCCGATCGAATTCAGTGAAATACTTTGCGAAAGCTAACGAATTAAATTTTATAAATCGAAACCCAATCCAAATCTAAGATTGAGATAAACAATCGTTTCTTTTTCGCTAGCATCTGCCTTCCAGTGACTAATTTATAGTTTACGGTTTCTCCAAAATCATGATTTTAGTAAAATCAATGTTTGAAAAGTTTGGCCCAAGTAGTAACTTGGTCCAAAAAACTTTTTTTTTTTTTTGTTCAAAAAGTTATTGTCGTACAACGAATCTCAAATTTCAAGGGGAATTTGACACCATTTACAGAAAGCGAGAATCGATAAACTCAGTATTTTTTCCGAATTCTTAACTCGTTAACTCGAGCTCGTTAATCAGTTCGGTAATCTTTTTTATTAGTACAGGAATTATTAGGCAAAAGTTTATTGATTTGGCATTCGTTTAACCGAGTGTTCGTCATTTTTTAACGTATTTTTGTATAATTATACCGAATTGTCGGTATTTTTTTATGAACGTACACAGCTATTATCGAGTACAAGGTTTTTTTCTGTATCAAATGGTGATGGATATGTGAATGATTAAAGTCAAAACTTCACAACGCGCCACTTTTTCAAGTTTTTGTTTTGAAAATGTAACAATTTTGAAGCTTACGTTTTTTGAAAAAAATTTTGAATTAATATCTGGAATATAACTACAAAAGCACTGTTAATTTTTTTTTTGTAATTAATGAAAACTAAGAACTGGTGGAATGGGAGGAGTAGGGGTGGTGGTTCTCGCCCGACATAGTTCCTATAATTACACAACAAAATTTCTGTAAATATGAAAAGGGCTGGGGAATATTTTTAAAGTAGTTTTAAACACCGAGCAGATTTTGATTGGAGATATGCGGCCTATTTCACCTGAATTCCGCAAATGCACGTATCGGAGAATGCTGTTTTACCACATATTTCCTTTTTTTTTTTTTGAATAAACTCATCATTTGCATGGTCAATCTAAAGCGGCAAAAGCAAAACGATGCTAATCTTATGCAACTTTTCTATTTGGAGCTGTTAAAACCACCGTAAGAAATCAGAATATGGTTGGTTTAAAGCCAAAATTTCCCAGTTTTATTTTTCGAACAACTCAAAATAATAGTCGGCGCTTATCTTTTGTAATAATTTCGGATGAATCGAATGGAGGTTGCTGGAGCTACCCAATCGTAGAATGTAGATCAAGTTTTGTTTTACTTCATATCCCCTATCTTTTTAAGATTTACTCAATAATCAATATTCGTTTTCAAATACATGCGGTGACTAAAACAATCTTTATTCGATTTTGGAAATAATAGTTATTTTTTGTTTTTTTTTTCTGGGATTTTAACGCTTTCGCGTTATTCATCCCTTTAATGGAAAGGAAAGAATAATGGTATGCTTAATCTGTATGATAGTTGCATCGACACTAACATAAAAAAAAATTAAAAAATCTGGCAGCACTGTTAAACCACTTTTATTTATACACGGAAAATTGAAAAAAAGGTCTAATTAACCGAGAAGCGAGGGGAATTTTTTCCACTCCTTTTTCAAGGTAAATTTTACCTTTTTTCCTTCACCTAGCTAAAAGGTAAATTTTACCTTTTTCGCATTCACGTAGAAAAATAGCAAATAATACCGTTTCCCCATTCACTGATTGAAAAGGTAAATGTTAGTTGGTTTGATTGGTTTCTTGAATAAACATTTAAAAAAAATACAATCAAAAATTGATATCCAAATTGATGGCCAATCTGAAACAAAAGCAAAGTATTATGACGAGAACCAGCAAAACTAAATGATATGTAAAAAAAACACTTACAATTCGGTTCGAATTTCAAATATTGGGCACGAAGCAAAACCTCCTTCCTGAACGACAAAACAGCTTAACCTCAATAAACGGGTTCGGCAAATAGTTACTTTTTTTAGATGAATTTTTGTACCGTTTTGTTTAGCTCAGTCCATGTCAACTTCACCTCTCTACGAGGTAAGTTTTACTTTATTTGGATTTACCTTTATTTCTAGGTGAATTATACTATTTTATTCAGCTCAATTCAGGTGAACTTCACCTCGATACGAGGTAAGATATCTACCTTTTTTTTCAGCTCGATTCAGGTAAATTTCACCTCGCTGTGAGGGGAGTTTGACCTCGAAGGGGTACAAGTTACATTTTTGGCTTTCACGAGCGTTCACCTTGCTGTCTCGGTAAATTTTACCTTTTTTATTATTTTCCGTGTTAGGAAATCTAAATAAGTGAAAAAAAAGTCTTATGAGTCGTTTCGCACACAGGCTGACCTCACTGATTTTGACACTTCGCAGTTCCTGTTTTGATACACGGAAAATAAAAAAAAGGTAAAATTTACCTTTTTGCGAGGTGAATTTTTTCCACCCCTCTTTTGAGGTAAATTTTACCTTTTTTCAATTTACCTAGCAAAAAGGTAAATTTTACCTTTTTCGCATTCACCTAGCAAAATAGTAAATAATACCGTTTTCCCATTTACTGATTTGAAAGGTAAATTCTGGTTGGTTTGATTGTTTTCTTCAATAAGAATCAAAAAAATACGAAATTCTTTCAAAAATGATATTTATTGGATATAAATAGGGACTGGCAATTCGGCTTCGCGTTCTTCTGAGCCGCTATGGCCGCTGAATCCACCTGCGTTGCGTACATTCATGGACTCCTCCGTTCGACTAATCCGGTCAGGTTCGGCTTTTCCGGCTGGAGGATGACGTGGAATACACCTCAAAGCTCTATGGGCCGATCTGAAACAAAATCAATAGTATTATGACGAGAACCAGCACAACTAAATGATATTTAAAAACACTTACCATTCTATTCCGATTTTCACATATTAGGCACAAAGCAAAACTTGTTCCTAGAATGACAAAACAGCTTAACCTCAATGAACGGGTACGGCGAATAGTTACTTTTTTTAGAAGAATTGTCCCGTTTTGTTTAGCTCAATCCAGGTCAATTACACCTCGCTACGAGGTAAGTTTTACCTTATTTGGATTTACCTTTTTTTCTAGGTGAATTATACTTTTTTATCGAGCTCAATTCAGGTGAACTTCACCTCGCTACGAGGTAAGATTTACCTTTTTTGAATTCACCTTTTTTCTCGGTGAATTGTACCTTTTTTTCAACCTCGATTCAGGTAAATTTTACCTCACTGTGAGGTGAGTTTCACCTCGAAGAGGTAGAAGTTACCTTTTTGGCTTTCACGAGCGTTCACCTTTGCTAACTCGGTAAATTTTACCTTTTTATTATTTTCCGTGTATCTTTTTTTCCAACTCTACACGCTGAGAAAACAAAGCAAGCATTTGAGTCTTCATTAAATTTTCACTCACACATTTTTAGCAATAGTCATCAGCTCAATTTAGAGATTAAAAAAACTATTAAATAAAATTAAAATAAATATTAAATCAATATTGGAATAAATGGTTTTAACTTAAAAGTTATACTATCCGACGTGATTTTTATACCTCGGAAATATCATATCTTAAAAAATTAGTTCAGCCCTTTCTTTCAGTACTTTATACGGAGAATTTTTCTATATTGGATTTTTCTGTCCCTGAATAGTGTCGTCGTACAAGTATGTGCATTTGTTACAGCTTCCGGTCAAAATTTCACGAGAAGCTTCCGGACATTCAATTCGTCACATTCGAATTCTTTAGAAGTTTCCACATTCGGACATTCGATGACATTTTTTTCAAGTAGAACGCTACCCCAGAATATTCAATGCAACAAGGATTGGTCCAGAAGAAATATGTTAAAAAAAGGGTTTTAAAAATATTTTGAAACCTTTCAATAAACAAACTTTTTTTCGATCTTTTTAAGAATTTTCAACTTTCTTTTCATTCCCGGAGATAGGGTTGCCCATATTTTTTTTCCAAAATTCAAGGTGCTTGAAAATAAAAATCAGGAAAAATCAGGCTAACATAAAATGATCGAGCTGTGTGCCTTTTTTTTTATCACCGTTGTAAACTGTTGTGGTACTGATGAACAGCTTTCACACGTTTAACTGACGAAATATAGCGTTTTTCAAATACGGGATTCAGCAGTTGTTTGAAAAATTACCTTTTTGAACTTGTTTTATTGAAAATTTAATATTTGAGATACTAACCAAAGCCTTTTTCAAAAATTCTTCATAGTAGTTCTCGCGAAGTTAAGCTTAAATGTGGCAGATTTCGAAAGTTTTCGTAGCAAAATATACGCATGAATAGTTCGATAATCTTAAAACAAAAATTTAGAATTCCATAGAAATGTGAACGAATGTTTGCATACGACAATCATATTTTCCAGTCGTTAATCCTCTAGTAAATGACGTCCAGCTTTTTATAAGAATAAAAATCTGTGAGAGGACTCTTACCTCATATTTAATTCATTTCAAAGGGTTTGTGAGTAGAATCTAACGAGTCGAAAATGTTTCAGAAAGATCTTCACGAAAATTTTTTCAAAGTACTCTTGAAAGTTTCGAATATGACTCTCAAGAGTTGCAAAGAAGATTTTTAAAGTTCCTGAGAGGACCCTAAAAAGTCTCTGGAAGGAATTCAAAAAACTTTTGTATGAATCCAGAGAACTCGACAGAGGTTTTATTTTTAAGGCTTTTTCCTATGAGCGCCATCTCCGCAGAGGCCTTTGTGGGAAAGGGTATATGAAGGTTCCGGATAGGGTGAATCGCGACTCCGATTTGCGATACCTGACCTTCGAAAAAAAAAAGATTTCTTTCGAACCCTTCGGGCGAGTTTGTTGATTTATAATGGGGTCTTTTTCAGGAATTATCCGAAAAGTGACGTGAAAGCACGAAGGTGTTCTTTGGCCGGCATGAGCCCAGGATAACCCACACTCGATCGACACACAACAGGTAGAAGTGTGGAGCTTGAATTATTACGAGAAGAGGTCAGACCTGCTGTCGCTGGATTGAGTTGGTTGATTCTTTGAGAGAGTAGAGTATATGCTGAGGGAGGATCAGGGAAGCAAATCAGATCTGATAATGATAACTGGTTTATCACTTGTTTAACACTTAGCGATGAATATGAGAACGCGATGACTTCTCATTCCTTTCCAAGGCCGATCAAGATAACTCGTACGAAATAAATTATTTGCTCTCAGTCTGTTCTAGTTCTGAGAATATTCTCCGACAAAACTGGAAGCGATCGAAATAACAAACACACAGAGAGTGCTTTTTCTAGCTATTTACGTCCATTCTGACTCTACGACTCTCTCTCACGGGAGTTTTGATTGGCAAATTCTATGGAAAGATAACGATTTTGGATTCCCTGGGGAGGATTCGTCTATGACTATTCAAATTGAAGTTTTATCGCGGTTCCGTGTAGGATCAAGGTAAGGAACTCCAGGTGAACTTAACGACAGAAAAGAAATATTTGGGTGTAGTTGATGCATTGTCCACCGCTGGGAAGTATCCGGAAAGTGTCATTTACCACAAGTTAAGTAGTGGGGTTATTACAAGAGCTTCTCCGCAGTTAATCCAACTGTGAAAAGGATATTTTACTGTACGAGAATTCCTAGGGCTAGGGCGATTTCAGACCGGTGAAGTCGTCCTAGTCGATATAGGATCAATTCATCACCGGGAATCATCCAAGCAGCAAACTCTACAAGTTTGGGTCGTTGAGAGGAGAGGTCATATCTTGAACCGTACCAAGGAGAGATCGAACCTTAACCCGTGAAGTACACTAGCGCGAGTTTGTCTCTGGATAATATCAAGGTCAGCGGTTTAAGATAGATTTCAATGTCTATGAGGTATTCATGGGTATATCATGAATCGATCTATGGTGCCCATGGATCCAGAGTATGGCAAACTGGGTTTAAATTTAGCAATGCTTGTTTAAAGTTATCGATTATTTAACATCCTACAAAATTATAATTCATTTTGGTAAACAACAACGACCAATCCCTATCATTTGTCGATACGAATAACATTAAGGAAATATTACGTAGGTATTCCATATTTTTTGGTTTACCAGACAGCTTATAACGAGTTTCTGACTTTCAATACTTTCAACGAACTCAACATGGATCAAAGAAATTATAATCGATGCGAAACGTTTTCTCATTCCACCTTCAAAACAACCTTTGCAAAGTTTTCCAGTTAGAGCCCCGACAAAACAAGACTCGTTCCAGAAATCAATCTCTGTTCGCATTCATGTGAGTCACAACGAAGCAGCAGTAACAACAACGAAGCTCAAGAGTCGTTCACATCAAGATGCTGATGGCCTTTTCACATTTTATAACTGTTGGCTGGTTGGATTGGAATCAACCGTCATCATCATCCCGTGTCTAAGAATCACTTCGGCGCGCAGTTTGTTTTCGTTGAAAATCAGCCGGCTTGTACGGTTCCGGGAAAACATTTTAATTTATTTGCTCACGTGTCGTCTTTCCAATCCAAGGGGAAACTAAGCGCGTGGAAGTTCGAAAATGACAACATTTTCCTTCCCATCATCCATCCATCGACGGACTCTATTTGCCCACACAAATCCATGAGGAAAAACAGCTGACACGTTCACTGGCCACACGTGTTTTTGTTGATGTTATGAAGAGGGCAAAACCCGTTACAGGAATACTCGTAAAGTGTGAATCCTTTTCACTTCTCGATGGCAGATCATTGACTTGATGCTTATTGCGGTTTTCCATTTCATCCACCACCAGACGGTAAAAGTGAATACCAACAATATTCTCGTTTTGTGGATGAGAAGTGGAAAAACCTGGAAGGGCGCAAAGGGGGTTTGTTGATGTAGACAAACGGGAAGCCGTTGACTTTCAACCTTTTGCCAGCCAGGTTCAGCAAGTTTTACATTGATGACGGTCAAAGCTGCTTAGGGCAGTAACATTGTCTTTAGTGTATATAGCACACATTGACAATTCGATGACACGGTTGATAATCTCTTTTTTATCGAACCAAAATAACCCATAAGCCAAGAGCTCAATTTTTAAAACCTAATGAAAATCATTCCATAACTTTTAATGGGGTTTCATTAGAATGGTCTGATCACGTGAAGTACTTGGGACTCACACTTGATCGGAATCTTACTTTTAAAAATCACATTGAAGATATTCAATCTAAATGTAATAAATACACTAAATCTCTTTATTCTCTCATCAACAGGAAATCCAAGTTGTGTCTGCGAAATAAGTTACTTATCTACAAACAAGTGTTTCGACCAGCGATAATGTATGCAGTTCCGATTTGGTCTAGCTGCTGCGCGACGAGGAAGAAAGCCATCCAGAGGATTCAGAACAAGGTTCTGAAAATGATTTTGCGGCTTCCACCTTGGCACAGCACCGAAGATCTTCATCGGATTGCGGGCATTGAATCGATCGAAGAGATGGCCAACAAAATAATCTCCAACTTCAGAGGAAAATCGATGCAGTCTTCCATCGCAGAGATTCGTTCTCTTTATAATTAGTTTAATTTTAGGATAGTGTTTAGTTTTAAGTTTAAAATATTTTTGCCATTACAGGATGTTCTCCTACATTAAATACTTAATTGCGCTAAGCAAATTTAATTCTTATAAATAAATTTTTAATATCTAGTTAACTATAGGGCTCTGAACAGTTCATTATTGAGCTGAACACCTAATTTAATGTAATAATGTAATATAAATGTAATGATGAATTGATACAAATAAAGACATATTTAAAAAAAAAAAAAAAAAAATCGAACCAAAATAAGATGAAGAGTTCTTCAGTATTTTCAAATACCTAGTATAAGGCTGAAAATCGCATATGTTTCTTCAACTGTGAATAACTTCAGACAACAACCAAAGATCGTTGACCCGACCCACGATGATAGAAAGCGAAGAAACTTCCTCTTCCTGTCGGGGTAAGATACTTTTTCGATCAGTTAGGAAGAAGTGACAGTCCCTAATTTATTATTCTCGCGAACGACTTACAAGTACAACGGATAACTTTTTTCTTCGCTTCCGCTACTCCGTTCTGGAGAGCTGTCGCGCTGCTGCTGCGACAATTTTTTGGTGCGATAAAGAGCAGCAACAACTGTTACACCTCTCCTCAATCCCGAGTAGGAAAAGTTGCGAAGACACATCACATCTGGATCTGTCGCCTGGCTGAAGTGCTGGAAAAGTGAGCGTGCTAGCAGAACAGCTGCAATTCCAACCGCGCATTCACGGTTCCTTGCTCGACGATGTCTCGAAGGTTCAATGACTTCGATGGCTGGCGCTCTACTAGAACAGGCTTGCGGCCAAATTGACTTACTCGTTGCTGATCCACTTAATCTCACCCTGCGCCAACCAATGCCAATGGCCAGTCAGGAGAGAAATAAAAACGGGAAAATACTTTACAACCCGGGAAGTGGCATACCTACTGTATTTGTACACTTACGGATAAAACCTATAGATCTCGGCTGCTTTTAATTACGGGTGCCAGCCAGGGCCCCCGAACAACAGGCAGGAACGTTACCGAACCGGCAAGTCACGCATGCATTCTCCGGAGGTGTTTTCCTCTTCGATACTTGTAGGTACATCTCTATTAGGAGATTCTCCCAACTTCGAATCATAAAAGTGGAATTGAACCAGAAGTAGTGCGATCATCTTCCTACTTACAATTGTTGATCGGAATTCACACTTTATGTTTTAGGGCGGTTTAATCACGTATAACCCCATTATAAGTTAATTGATTTTCCCGCTTTGAAGTTTTTCTGAAATACTTTGGGTTGATCAGAGTGGAAAATTTGATATTAGTCAAAAGACTTCAGAACAATTTATCGATGCTTTTTTTATTGTGTAACATCACATCGGAATGGTGTTTTCATTTACATTCCCTCGATATAATCAAATATCGTCCTGATTAGAAATAAAATCGATTTTGAAAGTTTTCAACACAACACAATAAAAAGACACACGATTTTATTATAAAACTATTTTTCGCGTATTCGACCAAGTACCGTAATAATGACAAGTTGTTGAGTTGTTGATAAGACAAGATTTGTCCACGTTCATGTTCACTTGAGGTGGCGAATTGATTCTCTCAGAAATAGTTCAGAGTTCTTCAAAAAGCACTTTGGAGTACTTTCCTGAATTGGTTCCTGGTTCTAAAACTCTAAATTCATCTCTGGAATTGTTTAGTTTTTAAGATATTCTCCGGATTCATTACAAAAGTTTTTTGAATTCCTTCCAGAGACTTTTTAGCGTCCTCTCAGGAACTTTAAGAGTCTTCTTTGCAACTCTTCAGAGTCATCTTCGAAACTTTCAAGAGTTCTTTGAAAAAAAAATCGTGAAGATCTTTCTGAAACATTTTAGCTCGTTAGAGTCTACTCACAAACCCTTTGAAATGAACTAAAAATAAGTTAAGAGTCCTGTCACAGATTATTATTATTATTTTTTTTTTGAGGAACTCTTTACACTTCTCTCAGAAATAGTTCAGAAATAGTTTCTTGAATTGTTTGGGGTTCTAAAACTCTGAATTCATCTCTGAAATTATTTAGTTTCTGATAAGATATTATCTGGATTCATTACAAAAGTTTTTTTGAATTCCTTCCAGAGACTTTTTAGGGTCCTCTCAGGAACTTTAAGAGTCTTCTTTGCAACTCTTGAGAGTCATCTTCGAAACTTTCAAGAGTTCTTTAAAAAAAAATTCGTGAAGAATCTTTCTGAATCATTTTCGACTCGTTAGAGTCTGCTCACAAACGCTTTGAAATGAATTAAAATTGAGTTAAGAGTCCTCCCACAGATTTAAATTTTTTTTGAGGAACTCTTACACTTCTCTCAAAAATAGTTCAGTATTCTTAAAAACCACTTTGAAGTACTTTCCTGATTTTTTTGGGGTTCTTAAACTCTGAATTCATCTCTGAAATTGTTTAGTTTCTAATAAGATATTCTCTGGATTCATTACAGAAGTTTTTTTGAATTCCTTCCAGAGACTTTTTAGAGTCCTCTCCGGAACTTTAAGAGCCTTCTTTGCAACTCTTGAGAGTCATATTCGAAACTTTCAAGAGTTCTTTGAAAAAAATTTCGTGAAGATCTTTCTGAAACATTTTCGACTCGTTAGATTCTACTCACAAACCCTTTGAAATGAATTAAAAACAAGTTAAGAGTCCTCTCACAGATCTAAAAATTTTTTTGAGGAACTCTTTACACTTCTCTCAAAAATATTTCAGAGTTCTTCGAAAAACCACTTTTGAGTACTTTCCTGAATTCTTTGGGGTTTCTAAAACTCTGAATTCATCTCTGACATTGTTTAGTTTCTTATAAAATATTCTATGGATTCATTACAGAAGTTTTTTTTAATTCCTTCCAAAGACATTTTAGAGCCCTCTCAGAAACTTTAAGAGCCTTCATTGCAACTCTTGAGAGTCATCTTAGAAAATATCAAGACTTCTTTAAAAAAAAAACTTTGTGAAGATCATTCTGAAACATTTTCGACTCGTTACAGTGTACTCACAAACCCTTTGAAATGAATTAAAAATGAGTTAAGAGTCCTCTCACAGATTTAAATTTTTTTTTTTTGAAACTCGGAACGCGTGCCTTGAGTGAGTGACACGAAATAATCTAAGACACGCCCTCCAGAGAAACACAACACGAAAACAACCCGAATTGTGTTTGTACGTTTCTCTTCGAGACGCGTGTCTGCCTGCCTGCCTGCCTGCGAGCGAAGTCGACTGCTACGATTGAAAGCACGCATATAAAAAAAACACGGAGATAGATGCGACCACACCGTACGAGAGTACGATTCAAACTGATTTCGCATGTACGCATTCGTATTCGTTGCGTATTCGGCAGGACAAACCGAATGAGAATTCTTGCGTTCTTTGGAGTGTCGCCGAAATTAACCGTTTTATTCTAAGTTCGGTGACTCAACTCTCAATTTTTTGCATGCTCTGTCGATTTTTGAGAGGACGCGCTTACTGGGAACCCTTAAGAGTTTTGTTAAAGTCTTCTGAGAAACTTTTCACATCTCTCTCAGAATCATTTCAGAGTCCTCCAAAAATCTCTTCTGAGTCGTTTTGCTGAAACTCTGAATTCTTCTCACAAATTTTTAGAGTCTAATGAGATCTAGAGCAACTCTTGAGAGTCATCTTCGAAACTTCAGAAAGCTCTCTCTGTAAATTTTAGACGCGTTATAGTATTCTTACAAACTTTTGAAATTCGTTAAAAAAACATCTGAGTCCTCTTAAAGATTTTAAAAAAGTTTAATGAAGAGATTTATGACCGTAATTTATGTTTTGATACTTTATTTAACGGCTTTATCGGTGAAAAGTAATGTCTTTTTTTAGTAAGACCATCTTAAGATAATAAAATTTTATAGACGTATAGAAAAATAGAAGTAATGAAAGATGATGAAAACGAACGGATAGAATTTTATTTAGAAGCATAACCATCACATACAAAAGATTTTTTCAGCATGGGCAAACAAAAATTTGGTATCTCATCACATACCTTAAAGTTCACTCCTCTCAGAACCTTTTTAGTGTACACTCAGGAACTCTGCAGATCTCTGCAGATCTTTGAGCACCTATTAGTTCTTCTCAGAAATTGTTCAACGTATAATCAAAAATTCTCTGGAATCCACGAAGAAAGTCTTTAAAGTCAGCTTAGGGACTTTTTAAAGTCCTCTCAAAAACTATGAGAGTCTTCACAGGATCATTTGAGAGTCATTTTAGAAACTTGCAAGAACTCCGAAATTCTGTTTTGGCGAAACTTCTTAAGAGCTATATCAGACGCTTTTTTAAATCATCTCATAAACTCTGTAGATCACTCTCAAAAACTGTTTAGGCTTTTCTCAGAAAGATTTGAGTGTTATCTCAAAGACTCTATATAGTGTCCTCTCTATAACTCCTGGATGTAATCTCAGAAACTCTATCGAGTCCTATCAAAAACTCTTAAAAATCAACTCAGAAACTTTTAAAGTCCTTCCAGAAACGGTTTAGTATACCTACAGCAAACTTACTTTCAGATCTTCTCAGATATTCTAAACCTCTCTCAGAAACACTTTGGAGTCCTTCGAAAATCTCTTCAGATTCATCTCCGACATTCTCTGCGCGTCTTTGAGCAGCTATGAATTCTTTTCAGAAATTGTTCATAGTCTAAATTCTCTGGATTCCTCGAAGAAAATATGAGTCCACTGAGGGACTTTTTAGAGTCCTCTCAAAAACTTTGAGAGTCTTCACAGAAAATCTTGAGAGCATGGATGGCAAAATTCCTCAGATCGGCTTGTCCAGTGAAAGAAAGAGCTATTTTTTTCGTCTGCTTCCCCTAGTTGTGTAACGAGAGATAAATCGCACTGAAATCAAGATTGAAATTCTCAACACAGAAGAGTGAGCGAGATTATTCACACCCGCTGATGAAGAGAATTCCCTTCTCCTGACAAATCTATTGCACATTGTGTTGAGGAGAAATCTGAGAGCTATCACAGTTCATTCTTGATACGTTCACGAGAAAAGGCGTTGCTCTCCGAACCAAAGGTGCCAGAGGTGTCCTGATTTTTCAGGATTTGTCCTGATTTTCGAGAAGTCTGATTTTTTTTTAAAACCGTCTTAATTATAATTGAATTTTTAATAAAACAGTTTAACCTCTTAAACGGCCCTTTTTTCGGAGATCGCAGCAAGCCGTGCTCAAGAACGGGTGTGTTTTTTTTTCGCCGTCGCGTTTCTCCCGTTTGTTTTCTCGCGAATGAAAAATTACTGTTAATTTCAACTATTCCGGGGCTTCTGTTGCGATCGATATATTTTAAAGTTTAGAAAATATATGCAATTGATATTTCTGGGAGGACTTCGAGAGTTTCGGTGTCAGTTGAGTCAGGTTTGTTTACGTGTCCGCGTTAATTCCTTGCTTTTAAAGAAATTCTGGATCATTTTCGTTAAAAATGTGATAAGTTTGTGTAATTTACAATTTGTGACCGAAACATAGTAATATTTTGTGTGATAAGTCCCCCGGTGTCTGAAATTTAAAGTTAAAACTTGTTTACTCTAGTGAAAGTTTCTGTTCAACTATGCGTAGGTGTTTTTTTCTCGATTTTCGCTTCATTCGCGCTAACGATGACCGGCGTTCATGTGGTTTTGTTGACCGTCTCACTCGTTCGCTGATGAGTTGTAAGGATAATTTTTTTTTTGCAACCAAGTTATGACGAATGGATGCTATTCTGAAACCTACAAGATAAGTATCCTTCTTATGTTTATTTTATTATTTATTTAGTTTCTTTTTTTAACTTTAATCTTTAAGGGTTTGGGAAAAATGAAAATTTGCCACGTCTTGGCAAGCTTCCTTTGTTTGTACATAAACATTCGGTGTGGTTGAAAACAAATCTTTTTTTTTTAATTTAAAACAAACAAGAAATTTTTAAAATCTCCGAATATTTTTTATTTAAGATTGATTTTTTATTTTTTATTTTTAAATCTTTGGATTTTTTTATGTTTTCAACCGATGACACACGACTAATTTTGAAAACGGTTCATTTACACTTTTTTGTTTAAAAAATAGAAACAGTTCTCGAAGATGTCGGGCGAGACTTTTGCTATTACAAATTTACAAAAAGTGGAAAATTGAAAAAAATCATTGCTAATGAAGATAAAGATTCAAGTTTAACGCCCAAAATAGATCACAACAAGAATGCTACCGTTTTTGATCCCAGATTTTTCTCCGTTATGTACCGGATAGCGGTTTTTTTATTAATATTTTTTTGAATGAGTTGAGTTAGTTTTTAAATAAAAGAACTGACAACCCCTTTTTTAGTGATAGAAATAAAAAAAAACATTCAAATAAAAATTTTTCGACCATTTGTATGCATGTATGTTGTGTATGTATGTTGTTGAATAGAAACGTTTTGCAATCCAATTTTGGTTAGGCATTCTTGTCATACAAAGATAAAATAAATATAGCAAATTTATCAACAAGGGAATCATTTAACAGAAACAACAGTATCGACCTTAATTAAGGAACTAAAATAACCGTTAACATAATTGTGAGGCAAAGAGTTGATTTATGTTGATGGGTTTCCAAAAACGATCTTATTCAATCATCACAATTCACATAACAAATTGATAAAGTAAAATAAACAAAAATAGAGGATCACTTCATTCATTAACAAAACTTTAGTTTTCTTTATGTCTCCTTATAAATATTCTTTGAAGTTTGATAGAAGTATTTTTACCCTGAAAAGTCGTTTTTGAAAATACATTAATGTAGCAGGAATAACAGCTAGGAAAACAAGTTAGCTTAGAAAATTTTAGAATATTTTTTCATTTACTATTAAATTTCTTATCACTGCCTCAAAGATAGAAATAGGAGATTCCTTAGGAAATATCTAGGAGCATAGGAGGTGTAGGAAAACTCGATCGCACCATTCACCAAAATGGATCCTGATCTCTACCTTTCATTAACTAACACAACCCCTTCCTTTGATGCTTGAGTATGGATTCGCAGACGTATAGACGGTTTCCATAGTTTGTGATACTAACTTATCTCTGGTTCTGACTATTTCAAAACTATTTTTGGAGTATGCAGGAGCATGAGGTTGCTAGTTCAACCTAAAGAGTATCATACTAACATTCCTTCCTTTTTCCGCATTGACTACTAGGACGTGACCGGCGCCGTTATTAATCATTTATAGAATAGGAGAGCATGAGTTTTGTACATTGAGAATGTACTGCTAATCCCAAGCACCATTCTTTTGGACTTTGTGCAAAATTGATGGCCTCGATTAATCACGGAGTAGCAACCATTGGCGAGGTAGAACTTGTTCTGCTTAGCCACGCCAGCGATCATGGAATTTGAAATGCGTAAGTTGAGTAAAGAACTAGATAAATATGTTATCAGAAGTTTCATTTTTTTTTTTGTATATTTTTGATGAATGATCATATCTACACAGCATTTCAAGTTCAATGATTTAAGGTGGATATGAGTAGTCAACCAAGCTAAGCTAAGCTAAGCTAACCTCTTAAACGGCCCTTTTTCGGTATAAACTAAAAGCCAGCTAAATTTTTATCTCTTCTATTGCATAAATTATGGCGTATAAAGCACCGCTATTTCGCCTGAATTTATGTAATCTAAGATGAGCTGAATTTCATTTCAACCAATCTACTGGTTCCCTGGAAAATCCTGTATAAATTTCTTCACTGTGTCCAGATTTTTTTACGAAACCATCTGGCACCTCTTCTCTGAACGCAAGAATAAAAATCCAAAACAGCAAACAGCAGTGAGCATGGTTGCTTGGGAGAAATTTTTGTTATTTTTTCTACGTTGTGTGATGGGAGTCTAAATAATTTTTTACTTCATTTACACTAAGGCGTATGAATGAAACACTAGGGCGCTCTTTGTTTAGAATTTGCTTTCTCCCACTCAGATGCGAAAGCTCTCAGACTTGCCTCCTCTTACAGCTCGTGTAAGTCAACCAGTGTGATGTCAACTGGTTTTCAGAAATGTCTGGAAGATTTTGTAAAAATGTCTGGAAAAGTGTGGAAAAGTCTTGATGGCGAAGTTTATAGGTGATGACCTTTTTTTTTTGGTCGCCAGATCACAATATTGCAGTCTAGGGAATAACACTTATTACTTCCTCATAATCATACATTCCATCATTCTATACACAACACAACCAATGCCGGAGACTATTGTGGTGATATCGGCGGTACTACGTTTTCTGCTTTACTTCCTGTTTTACTACCATCTTCGTGGCATTCCTCACTCTTCAATTACTAATTCGAATCATTTCCTGTCATTTTGCAACGAAAATTTTGAATTTTCACTGTTTTGTCAGAAAATGTATGTCGAAACTCAAAAGTC
Organism: Uranotaenia lowii; assembly: GCF_029784155.1. Classification (NCBI taxonomy): domain Eukaryota; kingdom Metazoa; phylum Arthropoda; class Insecta; order Diptera; family Culicidae; genus Uranotaenia; species Uranotaenia lowii. The sequence goes on from NC_073693.1 coordinate 24,400,252, forward strand.
TGGAAATGTCTGGAAAAATGACAAAAGTCTGGAAGTCTGGAAACCTAAAAAAATGTCTGGCAAAAATCCAAAAAGTCTAGAAGACCCAGAAAAAATCTGGAAGGTTGACATCACCGGGAAGCCGAACTAAAAAAAAACTTTTCTCCCGTACTCCAGGCTCTTTGTTGTTTGGGATGCCGACCATCCATGCTTGAAAGTCATTTTCGAAACTTTCAAGATCTCCAAAACTCTCTGGAGTCCTTAATCCTATCAAAGATTTTTAAAGTCTGCTTAGGATCTCTCTGGTGTCCTCTTAAAAAGTTCACGTGTAAACGCAGGAGCTCTTCACAGTTTTTGCAAAAAATTTAAGAGTTGTCCCAGACACCCTTTTAAATAATCTCATTAATTTTTAACCTTCGTAAGAACTCTTCAGAGTCCTCTCAGAAACTCTTAAGAATTCTCTCAGAAATTTTTAAGAGTTTTTCTTTAGATTTCTCTTAGATACTACTTGAACTCTTCTCAGAAAGTCTTGAAAGGCTATTACGTCTACTCAGGAGTTCTCAAGGCTTTCAGAAGTACTCTCATATACTTTAAAAACACCAATATGATGATGAAAATTATAACTGGTTCAAACAGCGGATTGGCGTAGTTGTTTGAGTTCAAGTCATCCACGCCAAGTGACATGAGATCGGAACCCGGTCATGGCATAAATAGTACACATCCTGTGGTCTGGTGGTTTAAGCGTTTATAAGCCATCATAACTTCGAGAGATGTACGCGAATTAAGGCTAGAGGATCTTTCTAAAAAACATGAAGTATCACTGAGATCATGTGTGTGTGTTCGTTTGAAAAAAAAAAACAAAAAAACACCTACACATGTTTATTTAAATATCTAAGGAATTATTTTTGGTAACCCCTCCTAATGGGTTATTTCATTTCTTATTTTAAGGTTTGATTTCCAATTTAATATTATTTGATTTAATAATTTCGTAACCCATCGATAGAGCGTTGGCCGGTAGTTGTAAGAGGAACGTATCTGTATCTATTCAATTTCCCTCGGCCTCTTGAGGAATTAACGCAACATACTCATAAAAAAGGTCCCGAATTGTCGCCAAACTCCTCACCACATCGAGAAGCGGGCCCCCTTTTTTACAAGCCGGTCGTCGACGTTGTCGTCGTCAGTCTCGTCTTGTCTCGTCTCGTCCAATACACACACACATCACACCAACAAATCCCTATCTTTCCCAGCTCCCAGTTCTTCCCTTCTTCTAGTTCCAATGTTTGGCCTGGTGATTCAAACCACCGAAATTCGGGTTCAAGGTAGTGCAAACGGAATATTTTGACGAAGGCAATGAAACGTTTTTTTATCGTCGCCGCCGCCGCGTTCGGCTTGTTTCGTTTCCTTTTCATATTTTTTTTTGTGCTTCCCCCCATTCTAAATAACTGCGTTCCTATGTACCTTCCTACTTGTGATGGTGGTTGGCCATTTTGCACCACAACTTAGTTAGACGGTCGCGCCGGCCCGAATCTTTGAATTGGGATGGTTTTGTCGAATCTTCAACGATCATATGTGGTTTTCTGTCTTAGATGAGGGATTTCAGACTGTAGTGGTACCAATGAGGAATTTCAGAAACATTCTAGAAGCAGTTTTGTTGACAAATTAGAATTTTTTTTTAATAATAATAGTAGAAATAACGGGTAAAAATCTTCTGGAACTGATAACAATATTTCACGTCTTCAAATGTCCTATTTGATGGAGTTCTACACTTTTTGCGCGATTTAGGTTGAGGTCTAATTTCGAAACTGAAGGATGCCGAATCCCCTACTAAACGATCTAGTTATCATCGTTTATATCCTTCAGCGCCACATGGACGTTAGTCGCAGCACACCAATGTGTAATTCAACAGCGTTGTTAGTCTTATTGGAAAACATTTTCCTAGTTTTTTTTGTTTGTTAAGAAGAGGTGCAATTTTTTTTCTAATTTTTTGGATGCCTGAACCACACCTCTAAAAATTTAAGACAATCACCAAATGAATCTACCTGGGAATTCTAAAAGTAATTTTCTCCTGACATGGCGACCGTCAGAATTTTGAAAGCCACGCCGAAGTCTTGAGAAGGGTTTCAAAAATCGAACTCCAATAAAATTTTGACGGTCGCCATGGCTGGAGAAAAGGCATACTTTTTCTTATTTTGCCGCCAATAATTCGCCAAGAGTCGCATCTTCATTCGAACGGCTTTTTACAGAAATGCCGGAAGAGTTTTGCGTACATATAATTTCATTCTGCTTGTTAAAGGTGATAGCTTCATCGAATTTTATTACCGGAAAATATGAGCTTGGTTCATCAGTTTTAGATTACCATTAACAAGGCTACCTCTCTGATAGCATCAGAAGCGCATCGTCGCGTCGGCTGCATACCTAAAGAAAGTACTAAAGAGAAGGTACCACTAGAAAAAACAGCCTGGGGCAGATGCAGCCACCATACGTTGAAAATATGTCAGGTAGGTCATGTTCGCACCCGACTTTTTCCCATACCAAACCAGGGGGGGGGGGGGGGGGGGCAATCCATCCATATGCATAAAAGCCTTTCGCTTTTCTCCCTCTTTGCTCTTATGTAGTCAATTCCGGTTCTCCCCATCTTAATAACACCACATGCTCATTGTTTTTTTTTAGTTCAACCAACAACATTCATTGCAATTTGATTCCGTTCGCAAATTGGGTGCGCGCCTGGGAAAAGCAGAAGTGGCGGCCGCAGTGATGAATGGGAAAAGAGAAAGTTTTGATAAATTCCATTTATTATTTTGTTTCCCTTTTACCAATGTCACGCAAAGCACGATACTCTGCATCGGAGCGAATTTCAAGGATATAACCTATAAAAAAATTAATGATGTTAAGATGTGTCAGCATATGGCTGAGGTGCATTTAATGCTCATTCTGGAGTAATATTTTTAGCAGTTTTGAATTTATTAGATTCATTTTTTAACAAATTATTTTAACAACCAAATCTCTTGTATACACAAGTTCCTTCATTAGAATTGTCAAAATTAAGATGAAATTCGTTGGAAAAACAAATAATCATTTGAACAACGTAAAAAACAGGCAATGTTTACCTCCCTCTCTTTGGAGGAACGATTGAGCTCAGCTGTTTTGATAATGGCTTGAGGAAATAAAAAAAAACGCTCCAAATGTGAAAGCATACAGCAGCAGACAGCTTCGACCGGCAATCGAAATTGAATTCAAATTTGCCGCCTTCGGTGTCGATGAGGGTGTCAACAGCCTTATCAAGGTTTTTCGGCCAGCTTACGTACGTTGGTAGTGATTGTGAATGGCAGAAATGTATAGGTTCATCTGCTTCCCGCATCTAAGAACGTATCGCCTCATCAGAGTTTCCCCGGAAATTTGAGCAGATTCTTCGCGGTTTTAAGTATCTGGTGTCTTAATTTTTACAATTATTCCAATTTACATTTACATTTGAAACTTACATTCTATTACGCCTTATCTGAGTTGGTTTTGATTACGCATTAATTTGTTTGATCCCCAGTGCTTGATGAATTATTCAGCTCTCATGATGACGGTGCAGATTAGAATAATCGACTTTGTCACATGACAGAGAGAGGCTAGTAGGTATAATTAAAATACAGGAATAGTAAACCGTTTTTGCAATACAGAGTTGTGTTAACAGAAGCTTATAAAGATGAAGATTGTACCTGCATTTCTTAAAATTTCTGTACGGTTAAATACTGAATACTGTGTCAAAATTAAACTGTATTGGTACTACAAGCACTAATTTGAGAGTTATATGTAAATCTAAGATTTCATTACTCGCTTTTCGACATCGAAAAGTAGTAGTGTACTAGGTGTGATCAATCAAACTTTATCGAAATTATTGGAACTGATTCTGATTCGATCAGCTTGTGTTCCTGTTTTTTTTTTGAGTACCATAAGGTAGTCGATGGGGCCCGCTTGTTTTTCTATTTTTTTTATAATTTGCTTAGTCCGTTCACTTTGAACCGTGTGTTTATGCTAATTTAATAAAAAAAACGAGTCAACAAAAAAGTGTTTAAAATTTATTATCAGTAAAAATTCGGAAAGTATTTCAGCAACAACAATATTACAAAGCCAAAACAAACTTCATAGAAATTTAAGCAAAATTTTCAAATAACATTCATACCCTGCTGCTTGGTTCACATTCCATCTCGTCGTCAATAAGCGAACGATGCCGCGTAGGTGACGTACAATGTGTGGTTTACGAGATAAATAATTATTTTCCATATGAGTAAACAATCCCCTAGCTAGGAGGGGGCCCTGTCATCTATACCGCCTTGTGTCAGCCAACTGTTCCCCAAAAGCCAAACGTTCAACAACCATAACAACCAGCCATTTTATGGAGATGTTGTAAATTTTTATTCACATTAGTAGGTATAACAAGTGACAATGTGTCAGCTGTGTTAGTCTATGCCACTCAAAGAATTTCGATAGTTTTAACAGTAAGAATGGTTAGAGATTTTCGACAAAAGTATGTATAATCCGTGAGTCAAGTCGATCAAACAAGTCAATCAATTCAGTCAGTCATGTGATTCAGTCAGTCCAATCAGTTGAGCTGGTCGAGTCAGTCAAGTCAGTCTAGTAAGTCTAGTCAAGTCAGTCAGTCAATCAAGACAGTCAAGACAGTCAAGTCAGTCAAGTCAGTCAAGTCAGTCAAGTCAGTCAAGTCAGTCAAGTCAATCAGTCAAGTCAGTCAAGTCAATCAAGTCAGTCAAGTCAGTCAAGTCAGTCAAGTCAGTCAAGTCAGTCAAGTCAGTCAAGTCAGTCAAGTCAGTCAAGTCAGTCAAGTCAGTCAAGTCAGTCAAGTCAGTCAAGTCAGTCAAGTCAGTCAAGTCAGTCAAGTCAGTCAAGTCAGTCAAGTCAGTCAAGTCAGTCAAGTCAGTCAAGTCAATCAAGTCAGTCAAGTCAATCAAGTCAGTCAAGTCAGTCAAATCTGTCAAGTCAGTCAAGTCAATCAAGTCAATCAAGTCAGTCAAGTCAGTCAAGTCAGTCAAGTCAGTCAAGTCAGTCAAGTCAGTCAAGTCAGTCCAAGTCAGTCAAGTTAGACAAGTCAGCCAAGTCAGTCAAGTCAGTCAAGTCAGTCAAGTCAAGTCAGTCAGTCAAGTCATTCAGTCAGTCAAGTCAGTCAAGTCAGTCAAGTCAGTCAAGTCAGTCAAGTCAGTCAAGTCAATCAAGTCAGTCAAGACAGTCAAATCTGTCAAGTCAGTCAAGTCAATCAAGTCAATCATGTCAGTCAAGTCAGTCAAGTCAGTCAAGTCAGTCAAGTCAGTCAAGTCAGTCAAGTCAGTCAAGTCAGTCAAGTCAGTCAAGTCAGTCAAGTCAGTCAAGTCAGTCAAGTCAGTCAAGTCAATCAAGTCAGTCAAGTCAATCAAGTCAGTCAAGTCAGTCAAATCTGTCAAGTCAGTCAAGTCAATCAAGGCAATCAAGTCAGTCAAGTCAGTCAAGTCAGTCAAGTCAGTCAAGTCAGTCAAGTCAGTCAAGTCAGTCAAGTCAAGTCAGTCAGTCAAGTCATTCAGTCAGTCAAGTCAGTCAAGTCAGTCAAGTCAGTCAAGTCAGTCAAGTCAGTCAAGTCAATCAAGTCAGTCAAGACAGTCAAATCTGTCAAGTCAGTCAAGTCAATCAAGTCAATCATGTCAGTCAAGTCAGTCAAGTCAGTCAAGTCAGTCAAGTCAGTCAAGTCAGTCAAGTCAGTCAAGTCAGTCAAGTCAGTCAAGTCAGTCAAGTCAGTCAAGTCAGTCAAGTCAGTCAAGTCAGTCAAGTCAGTCAAGTCAGTCAAGTCAGTCAAGTCAGTCAAGTCAGTCAAGTCAGTCAAGTCAGTCAAGTCAGTCAAGTCAGTCAAGTCAGTCAAGTCAGTCAGTCAGTCAAGTCAATCAAGTCATGTCAGTCAGTCATGTCAGTCAGTCATGTCAAGTCAGTCAAGTCAGTCAAGTCAGTCAAGTCAGTCAAGTCAGTCAAGTCAGTCAAGTCAGTCAAGTCAGTCAAGTCAGTCAAGTCAGTCAGTCAAATTAGACAAGTCAGTCAGTCAAATAAGACAAGTCAGTCAAGTCAGTCAAGTCAGTCAAGTCAGTCAAGTCAGTCAAGTCAGTCAATTCAGTCAAGTCAGTCAAGTCAGTCAAGTCAGTCAAGTCAATCAAGTCAATCAATGTCAGTCAGTCAAGTCAGTCCAAGTCAGTCAAGTTAGACAAGTCAGCCAAGTCAGTCAAGTCAGTCAAGTCAGTCAAGTCAAGTCAGTCAGTCAAGTCATTCAGTCAGTCAAGTCAGTCAAGTCAGTCAAATCAGTCAAGTCAGTCAAGTCAGTCAAGTCAGTCAAGTCAGTCAAGTCATTCAGTCAGTCAAGTCAGTCAAGTCAGTCAAGTCAGTCAAGTCAGTCAAGTCAATCAAGTCAGTCAAGACAGTCAAATCTGTCAAGTCAGTCAAGTCAATCAAGTCAATCATGTCAGTCAAGTCAGTCAAGTCAGTCAAGTCAGTCATGTCAGTCAGTCATGTCAGTCAGTCATGTCAAGTCAGTCAAGTCAGTCAAGTCAGTCAAGTCAGTCAAGTCAGTCAAGTCAGTCAAGTCAAGTCAGTCAGTCAAGTCATTCAGTCAGTCAAGTCAGTCAAGTCAGTCAAGTCAGTCAAGTCAGTCAAGTCAGTCAAGTCAGTCAAGTCAGTCAAGTCAGTCAAGTCAGTCAAGTCAGTCAAGTCAGTCAAGTCAGTCAAGTCAGTCAAGTCAGTCAAGTCAGTCAAGTCAGTCAAGTCAGTCAAGTCAGTCAGTCATGTCAGTCAGTCAAGTTAGTCAAGTCATCCTAGACAGTCAATTCATTCAATTCAGTCAATCAAATCAGTCAGTCAAGTCAGTCGAGTCAGTCAGGCAGTCAGTCATGTCAGTCAGGCAAGTCAGTCAGTCAAATCAGTCAGTCAAGTCAGTCATTTATAAAATATCTTAAAAATCAACAAAAATAAATTCGATTCTGTCGTTTAAAAATTAATTTTAGTTGCAATCCTCAGCCGAAATGCCTACATCATCGAATGCTTACGTTATTCCGGTTGTGATTTGCAAGCGTTTCCAAACCAGTTAGTGAAATATGTCCAAGTTCCAGTCTCCACGATCACCCCGAATGAATCCCACTGCTCTGGTGGCAGACCTCCATTTGAAAGTTAAACACCATGCGCTATCTGAAGGCAGACAAACTTTTGTTTTTATTAGTTTTTATTTATTTTCCCACACGTTCAATTTATTATGACTTTGACAGTGAAACTTCGCTATGGCTATGATGGCGCAGCTTTTGCAGCCATATACCTACTATTTAGTATGGCGCGACATAGGCCAAAATCGGTTATTCGGACCAACAGCCGTTTGTGGCCACAATAAATACCTACGACGACGAGCTCTTCGGCGATTGAATGGATCCTATTTCAGCAATCGTGCGCTGCGCTCCATTCAGAGAAATGTTCATTCAAAATTATTTGCTATGAATTATGATGAAGAGAGAGAAGAAAACTCACCGTTTGGCATTTATCAATGAGTCCGACTTAACCGGTCTGTCGTCAGTCAGCAGAATTTATTATGTCTTCACACTTCTGAAGAGGATGTTAGCTAGAGAAAAACCATTTGTAAATGGTGTTTACCCATAAATATTCTGTCTATATACATTTCTTTTTCTAAAACTCTCAATCACTAAAAAAATCGATTTTAGTTTCCTAACTCATACTTTTTTTTTCTTTTTTTTTCCTTCAACCAGGTCGATCTAGAACCGGAACTCCACCTGCACAGTAATCTCGATCCAGAATGTTCGGAAACGATCCCGCTGTCGGAGGAGATCGTCAACCCGCGGATCAAGCTGGGTCCGCAGGATTTCGAACTGAAAAAGGTGCTCGGCAAGGGCGGCTACGGCAAGGTCTTCCAAGTAAGTATACGAAATTTGTTCTAAAAGATTTATTAAATTAAGTTTTTCTTTTAAATTTATTCAAAATCAATTGCTGAAGATAAATAATCAATTAGAGCAGGGGTGAGCAACCTTTTGAACCAACGGGCCAATTTAAATTTGAAATTTTGTCAGCGGGCCGCACTTATAATAACTCTCTCAATTTTTTTAAAGTACTTCTTGGCAAACATTCGTTCATAGAACATTCTTGTTCAAACCCATGGTACTATTATTCGTCATCACTTCCATTTAAAAATTTCCTGGAGCCATCCACAATGATAACTAAGAGTGTGAAAAATATGAATTCAAAGAAATCGCTGTCTTCTTAGCGTTGGACGTTTAATCGCTAATTGACTTTGTGGGATTTTTTTCCACAATTAAAACTTGTCCCCAAAATCTAGATTTTTTTCTTCAAACGGTAAAACCCCCGTTTCTTAAATTGAAATTGAACAAGGTGGTCAAAATCACAGACAGGTATCTACAAAACTACATTCTTAATTCTAGAATTTTCATGCAGATTTTTATTTTTTTTTATCTTATCCAGATATATTGGGATATAATTTCTTTAATAATATAATGACTTTGGTAATGGGGAATGCGATTTTAAAGTGAAATAACTCAATTTTTCGAAGTTTGTTATAAACTTTCTATCAAATTTCTGAAAAAAAAAACATCACAGATAATTGTCAAAGACCCTTTGGATCGAATCACAGAATTTCAGATATCTGTTGCTTTTATCAAAAACTTTTATTTTTGTCGGTAACTTTGATGCCGGATAATTCAAGTTGATAAAAAAATCAAAAACGTTCACCCACTCATTATTATTAAACTTTCGTAATTTTCGTCAATATTCAGAAATAAAAAATATATCACAAGGTGTTAGTTTTAATTTTTTCCAGTTTTTTAATGATTCCCGAACCATCCTTTTTGTCGAATTATATAGAATAATTTAAAAATATTATCTGCTGAGCTTTTTTTTATCATAAAACTTTATTTTTGCTTGAAACGAAAATAATGACTTGACTAACGGACTTCGAAATTCCTTTGATCATTCCGATTTTTAGCTGTTCTTCCTAACTTCAATGGATTTTGCTTTTCAAATTTGTAGGAGTTGAATTATTAGGAAAAATGTATCCTGATTCCTGAATAACAAAAAAAAACTCCATTATTACATTACGCCAATAGATAATATTGCATTTATGCCTTGAACAGAACATAATAAATGCTTCAAAAGCTAGGGAAAAGGTTAACAATCTGAATGATTGTTGGCAAAATGCAGATTAGCGCATATAATACCATGTCATATTCATTTTTCCTAATAATCCATTGTAGAAAAAAGTTTAGGCATGAACATTTGAAAAAAGCTTTGCGGGCCGCACATAAGGGTCTCGCGGGCCACATGCGGCCCGCGGGCCGCGGGTTGCTCACCCCTGAATTAGAGCGAATCGTTCCTGTCGTCCAAAATGAGAACTAGCATGATGCCAAATTTTAACACTCTCCCAAATAAACTTGTCCATTGCTTAGAAAATTTTATGAGCCATAAATATAGTTGTCTGGATTGGATCCGTATGAACTTAGGTCAATTTATCAGAAGGTGCTGTTCAAAACAAAAAAAAATGCATGATTTACCGTGACATGGTTTACCATTTCAACCAATCGAGTGGTTAGCGTGGTAAGACGGTAATGGCTAGGTCCACTGATGGCATGGGTTCGATTCCCATCTCGGTACTGGGTGTTAATGTTAATCTTAAGTTGTCCACGTCATTTATTCAGTCTGTAAAGCCTAAATCGGCTAAGACGGTGTATGTCTTTTTAAAAATTGTCAAAAATGTAAAAATTGTCAAAATTGTCGAAATTGCAAAAATTGTCAAAATCGTCAAAATTGTCAAATTTTTCAAAATTGTCAAAAAAAAAAACCATGTATTCAATCTGATTCAACCATGCATTGATTTTATTTTGAGCATAAGATATTGTAGATTCGTTATGGTGATTTTTTTTTATTATCTGAATATTTGCGCCGGGGGTCTTTAGATCTTCCCCAAAATAAAAAATTAGGGATTTCTGACATTTTTATTTTTCGAGTAAGATTTGGTTAAATTTTTTTGTAAATAAAATAAACCCATATTTCAAAGCTACATAACTCTGTTATTTTTCAACGGAAATCATAAAAAAGCACTTCAAAACGCATTGAAATTTTATCAGCTTTCCAAATAAGATATTTAAAAGTTTTTAAAAGTTGCGGAATGACCTTGGACCGAATGGTACAAAACAATTTGTAGGATAGTGAAACAGTTTTATTTTCGCTAGATTATTTAGTCAATTTTTAAGGTTTAACCACACTCATCGTCATCGGCGAAATATTCACTATCTTCTATAGGGTGTCCTATAATGTCTAAGCCCGATTTAGATTCAACCTAGCTTATTCCGGATGACGCTTAAACAGATGATTTGATGGTTGACTTTCCCCAAAATTTTGCCGAGTCAGTTGGCGAAAATGGGAGAAGTAAGCATTGGAGTGGTCCAAGATGCGAGTCCGGTGGACAAAACTTTGGACCAGAAAGTCATGCGTGCTTATGCCAGTAGGAAGTGTGCTCAGTTCTAGATGTGGCCAAAAAGTGGAATCCTCTCTCTCCATCGTATCAAGGTAAGATTGGAGCTAAAGACATATAAGAAGCAGAAGAAGCCAAAGCGGAGTCAAAAAGAAGTTGCTTGCGTCAAACCAAGAGTTCGGTGTGCGTTATCATCGATAACAAAACCTTTTGCAAGTTTGATTACAAAACGCGCAAGTTCAGGATTGGCAAAGTATTGACGAAATGGAGACATCAATTTTTATCGAAAAATTCGTTAAATTTTAAAAAGTCAAAGGTTTGGGAATTCATTCAAAGCCATTCGTGATCACTGACACAAATACTGCAGTTTACGACCGAGAGTACCTGAACCGTCGTCTGCTCGCTATGATCCTTGAGCATGATCACCCAGTACTGTTTTGGACGGATACGATATATCATCAGTTCACTTCCCAAAAGACACGATGTCTTGGTACAGATCCGACAAAGTCCAGATCGTACCGAAGGGCATGAATCCGCTAAATTGTCCTCAAGCGAGACTGTTTGGGACTTTATGAGCCCTTAGCTAATCGTATTTGAGAAAACATGCACACAACGAAAAAAATCTGTAAAATCACATCACATGTGATGTAAATAAAAAGAAGCATCATATATGACGGAATTTTCAGTGCTAGTTGGAAATTACACGCCAGTGAAATTTTGCAACGTGTAAAATAGAAAAGATGTAAAATTTTGCAACGTGTAAAATAAAAATGATGTAAATTATAATCTCACTGAATATTGGAAGAGAAACTTTCCAATTGGAATTTGTTTTGTTTTATTTTTGTTTATATGATTCAATAATAAAATTTTCTCATGTCTTCATAAAAATTAAACCTTTTTAATAACTAATTTAATTTATTTTATTTAGCGACAAAAATTTGTTAAGCATTAGCACGCAATTTTTTTTTATTAGGATTCACTTCACCCTTTCATTTTCTTCCCCGGATCCTAAGTTCAGTAACGTGGAGCCGCTTACGGAACCGCATCCCTGCTTCACGAAGATCTCCGGGAACCTCACTCGCGGGAAAACTGCTTAAAACAAATACTTTGGTGCACAACTTGACTTGACACTTTGTTTACTTTTGTCTATAGTCCTGTTCATGACAGTTTATAATTTTACATGACATGGATATGTAATATTGATTAAACACAAATTCAATGTCGTTATCACATTCCATGACGTGTAATTTTAATAAACTTCTTATTCAGTGTTGTTAAGAATTGTGTGCGACCAAAAACATTTGTAAAATTACATCACATATGATGTAACGAAAAAGAAGTAACACATATTATGGAATTTTCAGAGCGAGTTGAATATCACACGTCTATGAATTTCAAAAGACGTGTAAAATTTGAAAGACATGTAAATATTTAAGACGTGTAATATTTAATTCGCACTGAAAATTCCGTCATATGGGATGCTTCTTTTTATTTACATCATATGTGATGTAAATTTACATCAAATAATCGCGTTCCGTGTCAAGTAAAATTCATGTCATTCGAATTCAGTGCTATTATGGTTTCAACTTTTTCCAATCTATAAATTTACATCAATAAATTGCGTTCAACGTCATGTAATATTAAAGGTTTTTCAATTTCAGTGTTGTTAAGGATTCAAATTTTTTTTCTGTGTGTGAAGCCTGCAGATTCTATCGACAACTTCACAAAAGACTGGAAAATGGCCGAAATCTGGAGGCTGAAGCTAATGAGCAGTCTTCGATCAAAAATTTGATCACTGGCCTCCAATTGACTGGAATTAAATTTTTTAATGATTCACTGTAAAAGAAGACTGTACAGTGTACACCCATAGAAAAGGTTGCAAAAATCCAATGCCTATTTAGCACATCTCTGTGCCGATAATGCGCTGAAATGTGCACTGTGCCGAAGATGATATGTTTGAAAAACCGTAACTGGCATAAGGACTCGGCTCCCAACTAAAATGATGCATGACCACTACATTCAAGCAAAACAAGAAAAACATTTTATGGGATATCGTTCCTATTGGATAATTCATCCCAGAAACAAGAAAATAAAAATATAAACCACAGCGCCCGTAGGGAGAATCGATCTCAAATCACCAACCATATGGTCTTGCCAGACCGACATCTTAACCAGTGTACTATTTGAGCTTCATGCAGGAAGAGGGATATTTGTCATAGGCATTCTGCCACCGATCAATCACAAAAGAAACGCACGACAGTGGCTTCCCGGCGTTTGGCCTCCTTTCAAGGTATTCATTTGTCTTGCGATGGAAACGGGAAAGGGAACGGAAGTGGAGGAAACGGGAAACCCATTGAATGAGAACTGTGCTTTGCTTACTGCCTGCTATTACATACACACGCTACATATACACAGCTGCTAAAGCCGGGCAGCTTGGCCGGTGCTTGTTTGCCGGTGAGTTGAAGGAATATATTCTTGTTGCTTTTGCTACATACACACGCACAGCTTAGCCGTGGTTGTTTGCCGGCGAATTGAATTGAAGGAATGTTTTTTTCGTTGCTTTTACTGCATACACACGCACAGCTCGTCCGTGGTTGTTTGCCGGTGGATTGAAGGGATTGAATTAGAAGGATGTTTTTGTGGTTGCTTTTGCTACATTCACACGCACAGTGCTCGGTTCGCTGGCTGCCTGGTGTTGGCCGGTATTTATTTCCATCCTTCTTCGTCTTGTGATGCGATAGGGAGGGACGTGAAAGCGTTTTTATATTGTTTCTTTCAGACATACGCAATTCGGTTAACTTGGGAGATTAATGCCGGTGGGAGCAAATCGAATCAGCACCGATCGCGTTATCTTCTTGTACCAATGATGCTATGTAATTGACTACACGCCATTGGCACAGAGGCTGAATTTTGGGTGTAGAAAAAATAAAGTGGAAAAAAAAGTTGGCTCCTAAATTGTGTCGTGCTTAGACATAATGAGACACTCTATATACCCACAGAAGAGGTTGCAAAACTCCAATGCTTATTCATCAAATGTTTGTGTCGAAAATGCGCTGAAAAGTGTACTGTACCAAAGTTGATATGATTTTTCTTTAACGAACACAAACAAATACAGGATCTTAATGAAACTTGATGTTTCCTCGAAGAAATTCCTTTTTCTTAACTCTAAGCGTGCATCTTACGAGGATATGATGGCTAGCATCTTACAAATGCTATAACCACCAACCCACAGAAAGTGTACTATGTTTGCCGTGACCGGGATTCGATCTCATGCTCTCTGGCTTAGAAGACTTGAAGGCTATCCTCTACACCACGGGCTGCGGCTAAAGCACTACTGGCATAAAGACTCGAGCTCCCAAGCAAAATGATGCATCACCACTACATTCAACCGAAACAAGAAAAACGTTTTATGGGACTTTCACCCTATTCGATAATTCATCCCAAAAAAAAGTATAGTGAGAATCGAACTCACTGCAACATCTCATCTCGGCTTGCCAGTCCGATATTTTACCCAGTGCACCATCTGAGTCGGTTAGCAATTGTCTGTGTTTGTTTCCATCCAGCTTCGTCTATATGGGATAGGTTAGAAAGCTTGATAATGCCGGTCCGGCATAGTATCTTATACCGATAATTCCACATCCAAGGAATTTCATTATTGGTGTAGCTGTACCTATGTTGGGCTTAGTATTGTCTCATATTATGAATTAATTGGCGTTCTTACTAGTAGAAATATCACACGAAAAAAAACTTATCCACCTTTAATTTGAATGGGTGAATTTTAAACGGGTTCTTGTAATTAAAACACTATTTTCAATTAAGGAACATTTTTTTAATTTCTGCGCACTTTTTAGTACTCGTGGTACTCGAGAAACTTCCAGGTTAGTTTTAGTGCTGGCGCGTGCAGACGAACATGAGTAGCGAAGTATTTTTAATCTACAAACCCAACACCAACGGCAGCTAAAACGACAACAAAAAACTCACCACCCGACAAAAGTAGTGAAGAATCTTACCTTCTACAAGTACAAGTTCCTCCCTCCATTCGCCAATATTTCCGCCACCAGCCAGTCAACGTCATTTTGCCGGTCCATCAACCGGGGCCGTTTTCTGTTACTATTTTTCAATCCGGCGCCTGAGATAAGCGGCTGTGTGATGCCTAACTTACTGGGTGCGCGCGTGTTGGCCATAATTATCACATTTATTTACTATTTAATGCCAATTCGAAGGGAAATATCTTCCACTATCCGACTACTACTACCCGGTCGATCCGGCCAGGGATGTCCGGTGTGTTTCCTTTCGCTTCGTCTTGATGGGTAAGCTCAAGCTAGCCCACCCGTTGAATGTGTATATGGTTTAATTAATTAATTAATTCTACCCGGTTTGTCCCAGTAGCGATTTGAAACGTGAGCGAAGATTACACAATCTTATTGAAATGAGTTCAACTGGACGTAGCGCAGAATGGGGTAGAAGGGAGCAAAAGACAACTTTTTAACAATTAGAACTGAGCCTGTTTGGTTTTTTTTAGAGTCATCTGAGAAACAAAAAATTCTGACAACATATAAACAGAGATTTTATCCAGAAAACTGAACAATAAGAAGAACCTTAGACTCTTGAACCATAATCAAATGATATACTTCGGATCATTATAAAAACAACTTTGATAATACGGAAAAAGTTTCAAATTTATTGCTTCATTACCTGAAACTTTGTTTCTAATAAAACTCATCTCCGTTATCCATTTTTCCAGGTCAGAAAAACAACCGGTGCAGACTCCAACTCCTACTTTGCCATGAAGGTGCTCAAAAAAGCTTCTATAGTTAGGAACCAAAAGGATACAGCCCACACACGTGCAGAACGCAATATACTGGAAGCCGTAAGGGTAGGTTGCTTCCTCGAGATAATTCTGATGTTTCAGTACTAAAAACTTGTTTCTTTTTTTTTCGCTCCCTCAAACAGCATCCATTTATAGTTGAATTAGTGTACGCCTTCCAGACGGGTGGTAAATTGTATTTAATCCTAGAGTATTTGAATGGTGGCGAATTGTTTATGCATTTAGAGCGAGAAGGAATATTTCTCGAGGATACCACATGGTAAGTTCGACTGTCCACCTAAAAACATGCTATCTCAAGGACTAACGTTTTTACCATTCTCCCTCTTTTTTTTAGTTTTTATCTGTGTGAAATTATACTGGCCTTGGAGCATCTTCACAATCTCGGCATTATCTATCGGGATCTGAAGCCGGAGAATGTGCTGCTGGATGCCGAGGGTCACGTCAAGCTGACCGACTTCGGTCTCTGCAAGGAACACATTCAGGAGGGTATCGTGACGCACACCTTCTGCGGCACTATCGAATACATGTGAGTACAGCTATAATGGTATATGAAATGATGAAATTCAGAAAATTATCACGATTGCTATTCCATTCAATTATTTAAAGATGCCTTTTGAATATAGAAGTTATGATTTCAATAACAAGAGCGAGTAGGTAGTCCAGAAAAATCGAAGCTTTAATATTGTTGTGTTTAGTAGAATTCTTATAACTGGTGCATTGAGAGATAGCTTCTAATCTAGATTCTGTTTTATTTATTTTATTCTAGTTGGTTTATACAATTACCTACAGAGTAGCCGAGCCACGTATTTGTTCTGAGTCCCTAAAGAATGAAAATGTCTTCCATAAGCTAAACTATGTTAATCTAGAGTAAAAACTATCATATTTAAATTCAAAGTTATTGAATCGAGAAAGGTTAGGTGACAGGTAGGAAAATTTTTACTATGGTAAGTGAACCCTTCTGACAATGAAATCGAGGCGTTAGCATATGATACCTTTTGGAACCATACTGTTACTACTCGGTGGACTGGAGGTTGGGTTAACTCGAAGTTCGCGTTAGGCCCAACTGTTCTAGTCCGTCGAGCACTATCTAAATGTTCTTTTCGGGTCAGCCAGGTAGCTTATAAATCCATAAAAAATATTTTAAATAATTTATCACTACAGATGTTGACATGAATGCCTAATAATGGTTATTTAGAAGACATTTTAATTTGTTTGTTTCATGGAGAAATGCTTGTTTCTTTTCATATTGATTAATAGTTTATCGTGAAGCACTTTCCAATAGACTTAAGGACAGACATCATATTGACCAAATGAGTGATAAAAAGTTTTTTTTTTGTGAAGACAAGCCATGTTCCCATCTGCTGGATTTTTTTTCGAATTTAAGCTTCCGCAAGGGAAAATTTTAAAACCTGTGACTCCGAGCTCAAAATGAACCCTGGAACACATGAAATCTAAAGTTGGGATTTCTTCACTTTGCAAGCTGGTATTTTGGAACAAAAACCTAACACGATCAAGAGAGATTCCTGCCCATCAGTACGTTGATACGTCGCCAGTGCCCATGGTTTCGTGATCTTTCTGGCAAGCATAGGGGAGAATGAGGATACTTGATCCCTGGGGATACTTGATTCCTTAGCTATATCTCGGAACCGGAATGACTTACAAAGATCAAATGTTCTAGAAAAATGTGCCAAAATGAGCAAAATAACAATGCTTGTAGTTTAAATTTTTTTAACAAAATAATTGTTTGAGTAATTGAACTTTGTTTGAAAAATTTCACAAAATGTAACTTGAAGATCTTTTTTCATCACTTTGAAATGTTCTTTACATGGGAAAATTATGAAAAAAATATTTGTTTCAATGTATCAATCGTTCGAGCGTAAAATGAACTTCATAATGCCATATTTTCAAAGTAATGGAAAACTCTCAACTTTTTCCAGAAAAAGTTTTCTAAAATGTTGATTGTGGGTACAATTGATCCCCTAAAGTTGGGTACAATTGATCCCCCTTCCAAACGGCCTATTCTTCTTCTGAATTGATCGTTATGATTGCTGATTACGAAATTACTAATATTTATCCAAAAACTAATATTTTTCAAACAATTGTCTGAAGAAAAGAGCAAATATAATTAATTTTCTCTTAATTATTAAAATAGCGCCTTTAAGTATGCAATGTTATTAGCATTGAGACAAAGTTATAGAATTTTCTTCTTATGTTTGCTATAAATTGTGAAATGTGAACAAACATGACCAAAATAGTCAATTAACATTCTATCTTGGGGTTTTGTTTGATTTTTATACAAGGATTAGGGCTTCCTGAATAAAAGATCAAGTCTCCTTCAATAGGGGATCAAGTCTCCCCTAACTTCAGAAAAATTGCATTTTTTTTACTCCCACGAAAATGCTTCTAGTTCATCAACGGATTCAAGTATAGTTATAATTTTTGGAGCATAGAAACTTGAAGTTACAAGCTGTCAGAAAATGTCAAAGACGGCGAGTTGTTAAATTTTTCCAAAAAGATATGGTGAAAATAAGAAAAAGGGATCAAGTATCCCCACTCTCCCCTACTCTATTGTTTTGTTCATTCACGAACTGTTGTACGATGAAGAGTTCTTCTTCGGCAAACATGGTATTCTCTAACCTACCTTGCGGGGCCTTTTTCAGAAACACCTGAAGTCTATCTTTCAGGATTCGACAGAGAATTCGATCCGATATCTTGAGAACCTTCGCCAACTTAGTACTACGTTCTTTTAACTACAGGGTGTATAAAACTTCGCTCATCTCACCTTCGCCCAACTCTTCGCTCATGTCTCCCATTTTACGTCTTCTCATTTCTGATGCTTCACGTCACAAGTTTCCTTTCATTTTTTCACGTCTCTTGTCTCAACTCTCCTCCTCACGTTTTACAACCCAAAATCTCAAGTCTCTCGTCTCTCTATCTTAGGTTTCTCGTCTGTCCGTACCACCTCACGTCTCGCGTCTAATGAATAACAGCTTTCGTCTATCATCTCATTTTTCACTTTCTCACATCTCACTGTAAGGTCACCCCTCGATGATAAGTGTTGTCATGTAATGCCATATTCGTTTTCATCCTGGTGGTGCACCGGTAGTGCACCAAGTGCTGTCAAAACGTTTTTTTTATATGAAGACTAGCTGATCCCATACGAACTCCGTTTCGCTTTGAACTTGGAATATGTCATGAACAGTTTGTATGAAAGTCAATTGCCAAAAATTTTCCGGATGCACTTCCGAATTCATTGTTAAGTAATAATTGTAAAAATATTGGACGATTACTTTTTCTGTCGTCTGCTACTAAATTTGAAATCAGGAATCAATTGACCGAGCCAAAAAACCCCCGTGTATAAATTTTGATTCGATCGTTGCATAACAACGCAATTATTGCCAAAAAGTTAAACCCCCAAATTTGCAAAGCAATCCATTGCATAATAACGTCAATGTTGCTAAAAACAGTGAAATATTAATTAATATGGACAACCCCTTTCGTCGACCCCTGGCAAAACATTTGACATCTGAAATCGATTGCCCGTCCCCGAAAACTACCGTGTGCAAATTTTCATTACAATCCGATGTCAAATAACGACGATATTGCAAAAATATTGAAAGGGTCATATGGACGACCCCCTTTGCCGGCCCCGTACACTGAATTTAATACCTGAAATCCATTGCTCGTCCCGCAAAACTCTCGTGTACCAATTTTTATCTGAATCCGATGTATAATAACGACAATACCGCATTAACAGTGAATAGTTAATATGGATGACCCCCTTGGCCGACCCCTGTTTTTAATTTGGATAAGTGAAATCAATTGTTTGTCCCTAATAACTCCCATGTGCAAATTTTCAATTCAATTCGATGTATAAAAACGTCAATATCACTAAAACATTGAAAAATTTATATAGACGACCCCTTTTGCCTGCCCCTTATATTGAATTTGATACCTCAAATAGCTTGCACGTCACTCAAAACTACTGTGTATCAATTTTCAGCTGAATACGATGTATAATAACGTAAATCTCGCAAAAACAGCGAATAGTTAATATGGACGACCCCTTTGGCTGACCCCTTACACACACCTTGACACCTGAAATCAATTACAATTTTTTCAAAACATTCATGTGCAATCTTTTCAACACGATGCGACAAAAAATAACGTCAATATCGCGAAAACAATATTTGTCTTGTATGGACGACCCCCTTCAGAAGGGGTCATCCGAAAATCTGAAACCATTTTTCATCCTTCCTGGTCCTAATGAGCATCCATGCCAAATTTTAGACCTCTGGCTCTTGAGACGGCTGAGTCTATAGAGGACAAACAAACAAACAAACAAACAAACATACAGAAATTGCTTTTTATATATTAAGTGTATAGCACCAAACCGAATAGCGACAGTAGGACTAGCGACGCTTTTTACTAGCGGGATTTCTGTCATTCGCAGGTTTGTTTTTCTTTCTTCAGTCCAGTAGGCGATTTCGACGTAGTACTCGTACATTGTTTTTGTTATTTACTGTAAATTTTCCTCAGGCCATCAATAGCATGCTTCAAGTCTCCTAGGAAACTAGCGCTGCGTCGTTATCATTTTCAACGTCGCGACGTATGCGGCGTGTCGCTAGTAGGCAAAGCTGCCATGATTATTAGCGCTCATATCATATTTTGGATTTCTCCTGCATGCATAATATATAGATGACAGCAGTTGGTGCACAACCAACTTTCCACCAGATGAAAACGAATATGGCATAAGTTTATGTAAAATCAAAGACGGCATTGGAACAGGAGGAGAAGTGATCTGACAGTTTAGGAGTGAAACGTGAAAAGTAGAAGCTAAGTAATTTGTTAAAAGAATAAGCGTTTCCGAATCGGGAGACGTTTCAACTGAAATCTAAACTAACGTTCCACGTCACGTTTAATTTTTCACGTCGCACTCCAGTTTTCTCCCATCCTCTCAAGCCTCACATCTCACGCATCACACCTCATCTGTCTCATCTTGCACATCACAAAAACATAAAATTAGCCAAAGAGATGATAATTGTTACGAGTTCATGAGACTCCCCAAGAAAAATTTTGCGAACTTACATGCATGCTCGATGACTTGGGATAGACTCATATCTTGCACACCCTTGAGTGCTTAGCCCTCTCCGGATGACGAAAAGTCCGGCGAATCCCCGCGTGCTTCGTGGCACCCACTCTGCTGGTTCACTTGGAAAAAACGCTGGATAACGAAATTCTGGAGAGTACGGCGAGTTCTGACATTCTTGCACTCTATTGCGTTGACCCCAAATGTTTGGAGTTCTCGAGGTTTTCTGGATCTCGCTGGCCAACCAGTGATCCGACGTCGTACTAATTCTGGGCACTCACGCCGGTCAACTACTCGAAGTATTCTCCACACACCAGTGTCGATGATACCGTTCGCCTTTCCGCGGAACATAACCTTTGGATGCGCCCTAGCGATGGTCCGCACCTGTTCGCAATAACCTCAGTATAAACTGACCTCAGAACCGAGTCAACCGGAACCGTATTCGGACCTGTCCAAAAAGTCCTTTGATTCGGCCAATTTCACGACTATCTTAAATTCGTTCCTAACACGGGTGAAACACAGCAGCTGATGACGCGTTCGGCGTTGGCACTCCGGGAGTTGAATTGTCTGACAGCACCACTCGGCTGGACAGCGAGCGGAGACCTTAGTTGGTCGGGTCAGGCCCCGGTTAAATTTGGTCCAACAGGAAAACCCTAGTGGAGCACAAATTTAGTGGTGTGTAATTGTGTGATATAAAAACAAATAACCTCTATGGGAAAGTTTTTGCGTTTTGAGGTTCGATACCGTCGCTCCCGCCTCTTGTGCTGCAAACACGGAATCGGGATGGCCCGTGTGGATTGAATTGCCTGTGAACACAATGAAGATTGCTTATGGCTTGTCTTGGTGGTTTCAACTGATAAACCTACCCCTTTTTTTATTAGTTGATCACCCAGGCAGGGTGGCCACCCATCCGGGAAAAACGGGAAAAGCGGGAAAAAGACGGGATTTGAAATCCAACGGGAAAAAAGCGGGAAAAAGCCGGGAATTTTTTCAAAAGTCGGGAATTTTTGGCTCAGTGAAAATCTGTTCAATGAAGTTCAGTCGAAATAGGTCGAAACAAGTGGAAATGGATTGACAGTTGATCACCAGTCGCTTTCCAATTGACATTGACCGATTTCTACCAGGTCGAAACGAATCCTCCTGCCGAACCGGAACTGTTTCGATTGGTTTGAACTTGCTTCATTGAACAACAGTCAGATTGCTGAATGGCGTGAAACTATGTTTTTCGAAAAATCCTGATCTACTGAAACGAGTGATCCAGTATCCCATGGATGGTCCAGCAGTAAATTGGAAAATGCTCAAGGAACTAACTAGCGAGGTTCAAGAACTTGTTTCGAATCCGGCGTACTGTTCTCACCATTATTGGGAGCTGTGAACTTCACACTGTATATAAAGCGATCAAGGAGGGACTGAGGAAAAGTGAATGAAATTTGGATGAATTTTTTAGGACGTTGTATAGCCTGTTCAAAAACATTCCACTTAGAAGGGCAGATTATACTGCAGTAACGAGTTCAACTATATTTCCGTTAAAATTGTGTGAAGTTCGCTGGATGGAAAATGAACGCGTTGCAGAACGTGCTGCCAAAATGCTACCGTACCTCAAACGGTTTGTTGACGAGGTAAAAAAAATTTCCCGGTCGAAGGTATTCGACATTGTTGCTAAAGCTGTAGATGATAATTTGCTGGGACCAAAATTGAGTTTTTTTTTACGGCCGCTTCTACTGTTGAGTCCTTTTTACGCGAGTATCAGACAGACTCTTCGATGAATAAACCGGGCTTGTAAGAGCATTGAAAGAGAAAGTTGTAAAACCAAGCCTGAACGACTAAACGTAAAATCAAAAACACTTATAGAACACAAAAATAAACCTCCTACCTCCTGGAAGCGTAGAAATTGGATTCTCAACTTAATCGGCAATTAAGAAAGCAAAAGAGTCTGGTCATGTTTCCGACAAGGATATTCCTTGTACTCAGAAATAGCTGTAGTTCGTTTCACAGTGGATTTTTGAATAAAATGGTAATACGATCTCCCTTGACTTATCCCATCTAATCCCGATGTGATTGCACACTATCCAGATATTGCCAAAAAACGTTTAGACCTGTGTCTAGAAGTACTTGTTGACGAGCAACACTTAAGTAGAGCTTGTACTGATAAAATTAAGGACGAATTCGGACAATTGTGTGCAATACCTTCAATAAAAACATCATTTAGGGATAACGAAGAAAAACACAACGATTGGACATTTTTTGGATGGAACTTATGGGCGAATCGAAAAAGGAGTTCTTCAATTTAACGACCTTATTGCAGAAAATTTCTAATTTTGTCTCATGGCAACGCAACGATAGAACGAGGCTTTTCAGGGGGTCAGGGGGGAGAAATCGTTAATCCAGGATGCATGGTCTCAATTCTCATTCGAGATATGTCGAATCCTTAAAAGCAAAAAAATGGAGGAAAACCTGAAAAAAACTATAGCGAAACGGGAGCGACAGGCAGAAAAGGAGAGTAAGGAACTGGAAGCGAAATAATATAAGGTGCTTTTTGACGCTCAGAGAGGCAAGCTTGATGGACGAAAAAATTGAAATATTTAAAAATATATGACATACAAATAAAATTGAAAAATTATAATCAACATTTTCGAATCGAGTGACATAGTTTTAGAAAATAGAAAAAAAACCCGGCTTATCAATCTAATGATTTGCAGGTTAATTGGTAAATATAACTGAAACAAAAATCATTGAAAGATCATTTACCATTAAAAGAAAGCTTAATCGATTTTCGTTTATATGGCTTCAAAAATGAATATTCGGAATTTTGTTTGGTTTTCTGTTGTATAAAACCGGGAATTTCGTGAGATCATGCGGGAAAAAAACGGGAAAAAATGCGGGAAATTAAAAATTGATTTTGAGTGGCCACCCTGCCCAGGTGATAAAATTCTTTTTACGGATACCAATCCAAGGCGCGGCGAGCCACCGCGTCGCCCAGTTTGCTATTCTGGGTCCATGGGTGCAATTGGTGACTCATGATACTATGTACCCCTACACCATAAAGTCCACCTGGGGCCTCTGGCCATATTCCCCATCCGGACCTGCAACAAAGGCTATACCCGACTCACGGGTTGGCAGTCTGTTCGCTACTCGTGACTCGTGTCCCATATTCGGCCTCTTGCTACAATTCTCCTCGTGACTCGAGACCCTCTCACGCTCATCCTCCTGACACAATTTGAGATGTCTCTACCCACCTCTCCTCGTGTCTTTTGGGCCCTCTATCAATCCGTCTCTTGAGCCAATTCGAGACGAGAACAACTCGCCTCTCCTCGGGAGATATCCACAAACCTAACTTGTTTTCCGTCTCGACTCTTCGAGACTCATCCTGAGGGCCATCCACTGGGCGCCACATGTTACGGCACGAGGCCCTCTGCCCGTCGTGAGTCGGTCATATCCGCGAATCGGGGCTAGCACCACCCGACGCGTGAATTCGACCAACACCGCTCGAACATTTGGTCGAGCCCACCTCTATAATAGGAGGCGCCTAGCTTTGAGGTACCGTTCGCCTCTTTGATGTTGTCCCGCAATCGGGAGGAACCGTGGACACAATTGTCTGACAGCCTGCTTACGTCTGCACAGTTTGTTGTTGCTGCAAGCTTGTTGGTTGCTGCGTTGGCTCTGCATAGCTCGGTAAACACATATATGAGTGCGTCATGTTCATATTTCACAGCCTACACTGAAGTCGATATGGCTGTAACGGCCGTCATGAAGTCTACCTCTCACAACTTGCAGTGCATTGCTGTATTCATTGAAGTGTCGTTTTCGGGAAGTACCTGCGTTGTTTTGCTTCTTGGACAATGGCTTTGCTTCGCCGATTGCTTTCATGGAAGAAAACAGTGAAGCGTTCTTGATTTGAAGTATTCGGGTGTTGTCGAGTTCGGTGTGTCGTTGCATCAGGTGTTTGTCGCCTTCGGGAAAATTAGTTTCCCCCGGGAGTTGTCGCTATCGAGAAAGTTTTCACATTATGGTAGATCGTCGTTACGGGTATCGTGTTCGGGTACTGCTGTCATAATCGGATATGTGGTCGTATCGGGTGCTTCGTCATATTCGGGGTTTGTTGGTTGCGTCTGCTGGCTGCACTCGTTCAGTGACGAGTGTTCTCCGTAGTTTCTCTTCGACGTCTTGATGCCTCGTGCCGTTAATGGTGTCGTGTCACGGGGTTTCTCTTTCAGAACTGTTCTTTTTGAGAACTGTGGTGGCTCTTCAAGATTATGCTTCGCATTTCCAGAGATGACTGTTTCTCCGATGAGTATGAAAGGCGAGGTTTTCAGATTAAGATGTCGGTCCGTTAGTCATCATCATTTCGTGTTTGGGTGACGTTTGAAGCTCGTGGTCACAAAACATGAAATCTGCTTCCATAGCTTGAATGTGTTCTTGACGGTTGTTTTTGTGGTTTTTGGTGTCCTGAAAATCGTTTCAATTCAACTGCATGCCAGAGTTCTCAAAGTACGTACAGCTGACGCTGGTCCCACGCAAGGCCGTTGTCTCCTTCATAAACGCCTACTTCTCCGTGTTCGTCGGTGCTCTTGCGACGAGTTAACTGAAATCTGAAATCTTCTCTGTTTTAAGGCAGTGTGCCCAGTTGGACACAACATTAACATCAGCTGTGTTCCGTTGAGTTGTTCGAATGGAAGAATTCTGCATAGTTTTTCCGAGTTGTTGGGGCAGATGTTTGAAAGCTGATGTTGGTCCTTCAGCCTTCTCTATTTCGTGTTTTCTGTTCCAATTGAGCTTGTGGTGAGCGTTGATGCCTACATAGCTTTTACATTTTCCGTGTACGTTTATAAAACTTTGAGATTTATTGAAGTCTCGTTTTTTCACAAAGGTTAATCTAAGAGTTTTCAACAGTGAACTTATTTATATATATTGTGTATCATGAAGCGTTTGATATCTCATGAAGAAGTTTCAGATTCCTCATTAAGAATTTCATGAGAAGATTTATAATGGTTTTGTATCTGTCTTGATCGGAATTAATATTAAATTATATTCAATATACGTTTTATGACCAATTATTTTTATATAATTCCATCATCCATCATCTACAAAACCTTGAAATGTTTGATTTTTTCTTTAGCTTAAACGCAGTTTTGAGCTCTTCTAATGTAGAATATCTACCAAAACAAAATTTTCAATTTATAAGTTTGTATACAGTTTGTATACAGTTTGTATACTTATAAGTTTAATGGTTTTTAAGAAAAAAAAAAAAGCTCATCCGCCCCTATCCACATGCCCAAAACAAATCAAATTGTGATTTGAAATAGAATCAGAGCCTTCAGATTTGTATTGAAATTTTCTTTGCTTATTTTCAGGGCTCCAGAAATTCTCACACGCAGTGGCCATGGTAAAGCTGTTGATTGGTGGTCATTAGGTGCCCTGATGTTCGACATGTTGACCGGAATGGTAATTCATCGGTTATCCTAAACCAATCGTATTGAAAATAATTCCCAATTGTTTATACTTCTAGCCTCCTTTCACGGCAGATAACCGTAAAAACACGATCGACGCCATTCTGAAGGGTAAGCTCAACATCCCAGCCTACCTGGCAACCGACTCCAGAGACCTCATTCGCCGGCTCATGAAGCGTCAGGTTACGCAAAGACTCGGCAGTGGTCCTACAGATGGTCAGGCAGTACGTGCACATCCCTTCTTCAAGAATGTCAACTGGGACGATGTGCTTGCAAGAAGATTGGAGCCACCGATAAAGCCGGCTGTGGTAATTATCCTATTGCCTTGTTATTCTTAGTAGTGAATTCACCTTAACTTATAAATTCTTTTGTTTCAATTTCAGAATAGTGAAGATGACGTATCACAGTTCGACACCAAATTCACCAAACAGATCCCAGTCGATTCGCCAGACGACACAACACTGAGTGAAAGTGCCAATCTGATATTCCAAGTAAGTTGTTATTCATCGTTGATCCAAATTGCGTTTAAACTAAATTCGAACTTCTTTTCCCCTAAGGGATTCACCTATGTGGCCCCCTCGATATTCGAGGAAATGCAGAAACCGCGGGTAGTGACTGCTCGATCGCCGCGCCGAATGCCTCGCCACCATCATCACCACAACAGCCATCACGGGGTACATAGCCACGGCCCAAACAACCGGCTCGTGGGATCGCTCGGCGGCAGCAGTCTGGAGAACGGTGCAATGACCCTGGGGGACGAACAGATGCTCAGTATGCCACGCGGTACCGGTCCAGCGTTGCCGGGGCACGGTAGCAGCCATCACCATCCACACCACCACCAGCAGCAGCATCCGCAACTCGTGCCACACTGTATGATGTTCCAGACGCAGTCAACTGTGACGACCACAGCGCAGCAACCGCAACCCCAACAGCCAGCCCAACACCATCCGGTTACCGCGGTACCAACGGCCGTGAGAAGCGGGGCACCCTTCGGCAGCGCTCCCATCAACAGCAATCCTCCTACCAATGCTCGACACACCGCGCCGCATCTGCAAACCTTCGCGTCGAGACCCTCGCCTCAGGACGAAATGATGGAGGTGTATCCGGAGCTACCAATATCGTAGTAAGTAGATTTTTTTTGGATATTATTTAGTAAAGATTGTTGGACATTCTGATTATCAGTAAAACGGAACTTGAGTAGGGAGAAATGTTTGCTTCTAACTAAGCTATTATAGCTTATAAAAGGCTAAGTAAATTTCATCACAATAGGTTTTGAAGGGCTTTTTAAAGCCCTAAAGCTTGGAACGGCGAAGCTTTTATTTCTCCTTTTTTTTTTTTTTTTTTTGCTTTCGTCATCCGATAAACCATCACTTCTTCTTAAACCTCTTCCTTTTGCTGTCGATAATACAATTTGAGCTTGTTCGTTGAAGCTAAAAGGTCTTCAAACTCCTTTTTTCTTTATAAAAGTTATGGAAGGTTTTTTGTTGATACCAACGAGTGTCTTCTATGCTTTTTTTTTCTTTATGAAGGTTTTTATAGTGTTTTGGACAGCCAATTTATATTTTATTGAAGCAATTGTAATTTTTAAAAGTAAATAACTGAAGTTTCACAACAACAATTTATATTTTATAGTACGCAATCATTTGTTTCAGATAGACCCCAATATACTAATTATAATTTGATCCCTCGTTACAGGCCTGAAATAGGATACAACAATTTTAGAACATTTATATTATAATAGAAAACCCCAGATAGTGTAAATTCCCTTGCAAAAACAAAGCAACTGGAACAAACAACAAAGATGCAGCGCAACGTGAGAATTAAACAATCACTAAGGAAGAAAGTTTTTGTTTCAAAGGACGGTCGGAAGCATCAATTTTGAGTCCGTCGCCCACGGAATAACAGACATAGACGCAGAGGAGATAATGGAAAGGACAACTTAGTTGACGAGTCAGAAACACTTACACAGAACAGAAGAAACACGCCTCACATGCATATTTATATATCAAAAAAGGAAACTTATTAATTAACGGAAGAATTATGAACGAATCCAGATTACGTTAAGAGAAGGGAGGGCTCCCGTATAGGCAAAATATATATATTTTAAGCGATTGACCATTATTGAAGGACACATGCAAGATACACCAATAACTAATGAACTGAGCCGTGTTGGGGTTGAACCCACGGTTGTTTGCACTGTTTACTTGAGAAAGCAAAGTTTAGAACAGAAGAGAAGAAAAATGGAAGTAGTCAGAAGAGCGAAAAAGCGCGCAAGCTAAAGTAAAGAAACTAATTATTATTAACTATGTTATACTAAATTGGTACCGTGAAGAAGAGATATGAATGTGTAGTAGTTATTCGAAGGTTAAGATAAGAATGTGTGAATAAAGAATACTGTTAAAATTTTCCTTTTTCCAGCAGGAAGGGCTAAGCTGAACTTTACAACTCTATATACTGTATTACGCATTGACAATTTCTGCTCGATAAACAAAACTGAAACGTTTTCCACTTTACTTTTCGCAAGTCGTTCAATAAGCAAATCTTAACGAGTAAGGATGAAATTTGAAAGCTAAAGCAATTTTTTGGAAACGGGGTTTACAGCATAAAACCAATCGGGAACTAGAACGCTCTGGGAAAAAAATTGAAGCAAAAACAAGACACTATCACTGAACATTCTCTGTTAATTCTTATTGAGTTTTGGCTTTTTTTCCCTCTAAAGACAGATGATGTTGCAACTTTAAAAAATTAATTATATGCAATAATAAAATTAAAAAAATTAAGTTCCTCAAGATAGAAAGAAAGCACTTCGATAAAGAATGGAAGATATATGTTGTGTAGAATGGTACAGTAGAAATAGCCGGGAATCACCTATTAAAATGGCACCATCGAGATTTTTTTGTTTTATTTTGGTTCGGCATCAGACAGAAACCGTTAGAAGAGATTGATAGAGAGGTGTGTGCACAGAAAAACATTTATTTTGTATCATTTTTTCTTCTTTATTATTTTTGAATTTCATATGGTAAAAGCAATGACGCCAACGTAGTGTGACGATTTTGTTATTCGGAAATAAATAGACACAACCCCGGAACAGGCCGCATGGCCACGTAGTATAGCTAGGAAACATAAACGAGTGTAACCTTCTTTAGCCAAATATCCCTCCAAAAATGAACTTATAGTTATTTTTATCAGATTGAAGCAGGAAGGTATTTCAGTCTAGATGCAAATAAAAGAAAAAAGAATAATGTAAAAATGATTCTCATAGTTTCATTTTCTAGTACATTCAATAAAACACAAGTAAACAAACACATTTATATAAGAAAGTATATAAACAAATGAAAGCTAACTTAATTGTTAATAACAATTTTTTTTTTTACCAATAGAACAATGAAACAAAGTCTTAATTTTAAAAGCAGATTAAGTTCTCTCAACTAAGACAAACAAGATAGTAATATACAAGTTGCAAAGTACATCATACAAGTGGAAACAAACTGCAATAGTCTGGATTCAAAAGAAACCATAAAAACTTATTCGACTGATTTTAGCGTAACACACACACTTTTTAGATTGTAAGAGATTATTATTAAAATAAACAGGATGATTATGAAAAAAACAACAAGTCCAGGAAAACAGCTATATAGATATTTTTTATACCAACAATAGACCAGGAATTCAAACACAACCATAAACTGATACCAATCTGCTGACATGTTTCAGTTTTTTAAAAGCTCCTACATGTAGTAAGTATACTTACCGATGCTCAACTGATTATGATCAACTTTTTTTTTCAAACACATACCTTATACCTACTGATTAATTTGTGCTAAAATCGTATTGTTTCGATTGTTTTAAAACTACATGAGCGCAATGGTAAGCATAACATCAATATACATGTATACCTTTTTTGACAAACAATGTGAAACACAAATTATTGAGTTTTCAATCAATTCATAAACTATTTAGGGCTCATTTTTTCTGACAAAAATAGAAAACAAACTACTAAGTTTTGTGTTCATAAAAATTAACACCTAAGGAAAAGATAAAATTTCAATCCATCAAATCCCAATCATTATTTCGGATTGATTTATTTTAACAAAAAAAAAAGTTTTCTAAAAACTCCAATCTTTTTCTTTACATTTTTCCTACTTACTTTTAAAAACAAATAAAAAAAAGAAACAAAGAAAAAACTACAATCGAAAATGACATCAGGATTGCGTGAAAGTGTGGCGAAAACTTATTACACCTACTAGAAAAGGTACACGTTAGAAGGCAAGAAGCATATATTAGCATAGCTACTCTAATAGAGAACCAATAAGCCAGAGGAGTTACACCGGATGCGATGCCGCCGTCAAATAAGAAGTTACATTTAAGGAATAAGGAAAAATTAGTTCCTCAACCACCCGCGAAACGTCAACTGGAAACTGTGGCGATCCTGCGCGTAGAAAGGCAAATATGTGCGCACGTTGGATAAGAAGATCTACGAATTGATTATGAAAACTCGAGATCATGATACACACAACAATGGTAAAAATGAAAGCGCTTGATGATTTGAAACATATGAGTTATTGTTCTTTTTCTTATAATTGATGACAATTTCCGGTAGCATAATCTTGTTGACTTGACGAGTTTAGGTGAGGTGAATCCGTACATCTATGGTGGATTACGAATATTGTTTTTTTTTTTTTTTTTTTGTTGCTATTGTATCTCCTCTCAATGTAGTTCGGAGTTTCCAATCGCTGGTTTCTTTTCGTCGCGTGGGTCTTTGCCGATTTCCATCCGAAATTTCTTGTTCGTTGCTAGTTTATTTTTCTCGGTCACGGTCTCGCAAGGCCCGCAGTTAACCCCACATCTCGCAGGAGTCGTGATTTTTCTGTTTGGGTCCCGAACACCATCGGGACGTTTTGTTCTTCGCACGCTGTCCCTGACAAGAACAGAACCGTACGCCGCTAAATGTAGTACTAGAATAAAAAAAATGCCCTAGATGGAATAAATTCATAGTTTAGCGAATTGTTCATTCGTCCATTAATCTAATTTAAAGTTATTTATAAATACTAACAATTTCAAGACTTTCTAGAAAGTTCTAATAATTCTAGTTGATCCAGTGTTTTCGCCAATATGAACATATGCATAAACTCGACCGTTGCACTGGTAACGAACACAATCAGGCCACGTGGATGGATGAAATACGCATTCTTGAATGCAGTAACCAATAGTTACCGCGTGGCTGTCTGTTTGTTGTTGATATCAATATTATTTTCTCTTGCGGTCTTCACTAGTCACAATTCTGAGGCTTTTTTTTTTTCCTGAAAACGTTTTTGAGGAGTGGTTCCAAAATGTACAATCCTAATCTGGTGGAACAGAATCTAGTAATTATTCCCCCGGCGAGACCCAAATTCACACCGGGGGATTGGAATTTGAACAACCGTACCAAAAACGTATTCTCAGTGAACCAGCAAACCCTGTCCGATAGAATAATTTGGTAACCATTTATTCTTTTGTTATATTTTGAACACAGTTTTCAATAATCTTAAAATTTCATCAATAGTGAAAGTAAACGGTTAATTGATGAGACGAAATATACAACCGAGTACAACAAAAGCGAATCCGACTACCGGTTGAAGGAACGCATTGGGGACATAAAATTCCTGCAGGAAGAAATAACCAAGCAGAAAAAGGACGCCCTCGTCGAGGAGGAAGCCCTGAAGGTGTACAAACAGCGAACGATCGATGCCATCAACACCCTGAGGGAAATCGTTATCCCATTGTGCCAGAAGTGCATCATCCTCCGAGAAACCCGCAATGGTGTCGAATTGGTCGAGGACGAGGTCGACAAGGAACTGCGGAAGGAGTTGGATGTCATCAATGGAGCCATTCAGCTGCTGCAGAAGCTGATGGACGAATCGGTGGAGCAGCTGCGAAGACTGCGGGCCACTATCTATTTGCTGGATCGGGATCTGGCCAATAAGGAAAAATCGGTTCAAATCGACGAGAAAAACGTGGAAATGAGACACAACCAGATGGGACTGAAGGTGTACGATGGCAATGTGCCACTGGATCCTTAGTAAGTATGAACATGTAAGATTACAATCACTTGAATCATGAGGCCTGATACCTCTAAGTATACGAAATGATGCACCGATGACATATACGACATAAGATAAGTACTCTGAGCCAATGGCGGCTTACAGCGAGTTCTTCGAGAGAGTTCTGTGAGGCTAGGCGACATTGAGTGTTACACAGCTTAGCCACAGCTGTTTCATTTTCATGCTGAATTGTGAATTTGCGCTTTCAACATTCAATAAGAAAATAAATATAAATATCTATTCGTCAAAGTACCTAAATTCTGTTGTTAATTTACAAAATACAATAACTTTTTTTAAACCTTTTAGCAACAACACTGATCCTGAATGGATCGCCAACACAAACCTGAACATCCAGAACACGGCCAAGGAGATAGCTTGCGCTCAAACGCTACGATCGTACATCGAGCAGATTTTCAAACAGGCCGCCGAAGACATTCGGCAGCAGGTCGAGCGCACCAAGGAACTGTTCCTGAAACGGATTGCCGAAATGCGCTACACCAAAATCAAGCTAGAGAACGTCCACAAGGAAACGGTCCGGCAGGTGAACGAAATGACCCGTAACGTGACGGATCTGGAGAAGGAAATCGCCGAAAAGGAAGGTTACGTTGCGCTGGCTCAGATGCGGATGGCCAACCGAGCCCATCGACCGGGCATCGAACTGTGCATCGATAATGTTTACCGCAGTCTGAAGAGGGAGCTAGCCTCACTTAGGGAAACGATCGCCCGGTTGGACGGAATGCTGGTGCAATCGAAGGCAACCTTACGCTATCTGTTGAACACACAGGTGATGCAGGAAGACGAGATCAACTCCAAAACGGCGGCCTTGAGAATCGACGAAGTGGATTGCATGACTTTGAGGGAAAGTCTAAATTTCCAAAATTTCTAGTGTGTGATTGCACCGTTTTTAATTATTTCTATTTTCTAGCACAATTTGCACCGCGTGGATAATCGAAATATTTGGGTATTTCTTTCCTGTCTGCATAAATAATAAATCAGTCACATTTGCAACCGGCAGTCTTCTCATTTTATGGATTTATTTACCTATAGAGTTTTGGATAAAAGCCTTCAGTAGTCGGACTTTTAAATATATAATAGTAAAACGGTTTAGTAAACTAATGTTTGCTGAGTGTATTTCCATTTTGTTGCTTGCGTTATCTTGCGGAGTGTAAATATCCTCCGGAAAAAAGAGATGTTCTTGCTTGTTTCCATTAGTCTGTTGGATTATTTTCATATCGAGTTTTCTAGATTACACTAAATTGAATAAGTTGGACTATCACTTAGAATGCAGATAAAAGCTTAATACCGGTCACAGCTTCAGGAACGTGGTGTGCATTGTGGGAAACGACGGTGATCAACGAAACCTATGTTGACAGAAAGTAAATTTTCAAAACGAAATAAAGATGCACACCATGCAAAATTCCAGTGACATACGAGTATGATTTGATTATTCATGAACAAGGGTTAGTAAAATCTGATATTACCTCAAGAATAGAGATATAAGAAAACTTGAACTCACCGTTCTCGAACGATGAGAATACACTGCCTGAATGCGTTTAGTTTTATCAAACTAGAAAGTTTATTTGAAAATTCATTATTTTGAGAATGCATAATATAAAAATGCACTCTTTCCGTTCACAAACTAAGAGCAATAAAAACTTCTATATGTGCAATTAGGAAAACAAAAAAAAATAG
This sequence comes from Uranotaenia lowii, assembly GCF_029784155.1. Classification (NCBI taxonomy): domain Eukaryota; kingdom Metazoa; phylum Arthropoda; class Insecta; order Diptera; family Culicidae; genus Uranotaenia; species Uranotaenia lowii. The sequence continues at coordinate 24,433,862 of NC_073693.1, forward strand.
ATTCGAAACAGAAACAAAGACTTAAAAAATCTCTATGTATATCCATAAATAAGGAGTGTGTTGGATGACGCGTGTGTGACCTTCGAGATGTGACCTAAACCGTGGTGAATCTTTTTACGTGGACAGATAAAGCCGATGGTAGTCGTTGGCCCCGAACGCGCAGTTACACTTCGGACATTTGCGCTGCCGGGTTTCGTACCGGGTACGCAAACAATCGTAACAGAACACGTGGAAACACTTGGAGAGCACGGCATCCTTTCGCTTGACCTTACAAGACGGGCACGTGAGTGTTTCCTTGTACTCGCGGATTTCCTCCAGCATAACCTCGTCGATCGTTGTGCCGGACATTTCGATCTTTTTCATGCGCTCTGCCTTGCGTTTGAACTGTGCCAGCTCCTCCTGCAGCCGTTTGGTTTTGTACGCCTCCGCTTCGAGGGAACTGGTCTTCTCGGCCACCACCTGCTGGGCTTCCTTCATTTGGGCATGGTATTTTTCCAGATGCAGCTTTAGATCGGCTGCCGACTGGGCCGACTCGATTGCTTTACGTTTGTGCATTTCCATTGCCTGTTGCCGGGCGATCAGTTCCTTTTCAATCGTGGTTACCGTATTCTGCAGGATGCGTTCCTTTTCCTCCAGTTTTCGGAGCACAACGTGCATCGCCTCAATCTGGCTGTCCCGAGTGGTGGCCTAAAAGTTTTTCATGAAGAGGAATCGGTGATTATTATTTTTGATACTATTTATTTTGAAGGAATAATAGCATTTCGGTGAGTTATTAAATTTTTATAGGAATAATATTAAATGAAAGAAATTTTTTTTTTTAAAGATGACGAGAACGAACTAAAGCGCTTTTCAAGTTTGAGAAGCATTTCCATCCCAGTCGCTTGGCAAGTGCGGATGTATTTTCGTTTCGCTACATATCGGTGCTTTATACACACAGAAGTGAAAAAAAAAGTTTAAAGTTTCCACAAGCAGTTATCCTGCATCATTCGGTCGTCAATTGCCGAATCCATTCAGCAACGGAAGTGACAAGCTGTGTTTCCCCCGGCAGCGCTGGTGCGCAATCCCCAAATCTGGCTGGAAAATCAGGTTGCCTTGCCGTCACCATCAGCACCAGGACCATCAGCAGAGGAGTGCAAATTGTTTCCTCCCAATCCAGGTTTGATTACTGTGTGGGCGGTTGTCCGATAGATCCGGTAATAATAGCCGTAATCGGATAACGGAAACATTGCACGAGTCTGAATCCGATTGGTCATTCTCTCCCGGTGAATCGAACCATCATCAATCAACCGAGGAAAAAAAAACATCATTGCTGTCGTCATCGCCAGGGCCAGCTGCGATCAACAGAAGAACACGTGGTTGTGTACCAAGAAAAAACACTCAAGAAAATTAGCTTACTAAGAAGTGCTTGAAAAAATTGTAAGTTCTTTTTTCATTCTTTTTCACTTTTTCTTTTACTATCTATTTATCTTTATTTCGACCATTGTTTGCTTCGTTCATATTTTAACATTGGACATTCGTGTTCGTGTGAAGAAATATGAGCGAAGGCGGGGGGTTGATCCCCTCAACTGAGGATGACGAAGATAGCGTCTATGAGGATGAGGAGCATTTAGAGGATTCGGTTGTTGCGGGTCCTTCTAATGATTTTCATTCTCCAATGGATGATAATTCTGAGTCATCCTCAGTTGAAAGTAAAGCATCCCGACTCCGAGTTTACACAGAGAGCCCAACTTTCACTGGTCCTTGGGTGGTTTTCATCCGGCCCAAAAAGAATGGAAAGCAGTTGAATGTGGTTCAGATCACAAGAGATCTGGCAAGGTGGTCCTCCGTAACCTGCATTAAAAAGGTGCGACCAAACAAATTGCGAGTTGAAGTGGCCAACCGGAAAGCCGCAAATGAAATCGCTGTCAGCAATTTTATAAACTTAGAGTACCACGTGTACATTCCGTCTCGAGACGTAGAGATCGAGGGCGTGATTACAGAAATGAGTTTGAAGGCAGATTACGTGAAATCCAACGGCGTTGGTAAGTTTAAGAGCCTCGGTTCGGCTTCGGTCGAAATCTTGGATTGCCGCCAACTCAGAACTGCCACCGTCGTAAATGGAGTCAAAGGGTACTCACCTTCAGGCTCATTTCGTGTGACCTTTGCGGGAACCGCCCTCCCTCATTACGTCTTGATTGACGGAATTTTGAGGCTGCCTGTGCGACTCTTTGTTCCTCGCCCCATGGATTGCAAGAATTGCAATAAGTTGGGACACACTGCGTCGCACTGCTGTAACAAGCCACGGTGTCCCAAATGCGGGGAGAATCATGGGGCTGGAGCGTGCTCAGCAATAGAGCAGAAATGTGTCTACTGCGGGGGCTCACCCCATGAAATCTCCTCGTGCGAGGCATATAAGAGTCGCTGGGATAGCCAAAAGCGCTCTTTGAAGGAACGCTCAAAACGGTCTTATGCCGCCATTTTGAAAAGCGCGGCGCCTCCGATCCAACCTCATTCAAGTAACATTTTTACTGCGCTGTCAGTTGTAGACAATGTAGAATCAGATTCTACCGACGAAGAACACCCGGTCATCTTTGTAGCCAACCTGCGAAAACGATCAAAACCAGCACCGAAGACCCCCAAAATTCCAGCAAAAATCCCAACATTTAGTCCCTCAATTGGTATTAAGCAAAAACCGACACCTATAGTGAAAGAAAAACAAGTCCCTCCTGGATTCCGTATGAATATGACATCTCAGAATACTCCAAACATTGCGGAAACTGCTAAGTCTTTCATTCCTAACGTTATTTCGCCAGAATCAACATCACAATCTGGAATTTTTAAATTGTCCGACATTTTAAATGGGGTATTTACTTTTTTCAACGTCTCGGAATCGATCAGGAGTATTGTTACCTCTATGCTCCCTGTAGTAAAGACATTTTTGAAGCAATTGATGCAAACTTGGCCCCTTCTTTCAGCGTTTATCTCTCTCGATGGCTAATTTAAGCCGAGAGGTCGGAGATATCACTGTGTTACAGTGGAATTGTCGTAGCCTAATCCCTAAACTGGATCCGTTCAAATTTCTTCTTCATGAAACTAGTTGCGATATTTTTGCCCTTTCTGAAACATGGCTTTCTTCTCAATCAAACATCTCATTCCACGAATTTAACATCATTCGTTTGGATCGCAATGATTCTTATGGAGGGGTGCTTTTAGGGATCAATAAGCGCCACTCTTTCTATAGAATCCACCTCCCTTTGTCAGGAGGAATTGAAGCTGTTGCTTGTCATACAACTATAAGGGGTAAGGACTTATGTGTTGTCAGTTTATACTGGCCTCAGAGAGTTGCAGTGAACCAAAGCCACCTAGAGGACCTGTGCTCAGTGCTACCTGAACCAAGGTTGATCCTGGGTGACTTTAATTCACATGGGACTGTGTGGGGGGAGCAAACTGACGATAGTCGTTCTACTCTTATCTATGACATTTGCGACAGTTTCAATTTAACAGTTTTGAACACGGGTGATAAAACACGGGTACCTAAACCTCCTGCTAGACAAAGTGCAATTGACCTCTCACTCTGCTCAAATTCACTATCATTGGATTGCCAGTGGAAGGTAATCCCTGATCCCAATGGTAGTGATCACCTGCCTATCAAAATTACAATCACCAATGGGGTTAATGCTTCAAATTCAACAAATATGGTATATGACCTCACAAGACACATCGACTGGAAAAAGTACTCGGACGCAATTGTTTCAGCCATCCATTCTGTGGAAGTGTTACCTCCGTTGGAGGAATATACCTTCCTTGCTTGCTTGATCCATGATAGTGCAATTAAATCTCAAACGAAACCCATCCCAGATCCATCTGTTCGCCGAAGGCCTCCCAATCCATGGTGGGACAGTCAGTGTACTAAACTTTACGTGGACAAATCGAACGCTTTTAAAGTTTTTCGGAAACACGGAACCCTGGATAACTTCAACGCGTATTTTTCTCTTGAGCAGCAATTTAAAAACTTGATCAAGGGGAAAAAACGTGCGCATTGGCGTAATTTTGTGGGAGGTTTGTCGCGGGAAACATCCTTAAGCACTTTGTGGAATGTGGCACGCAGCATGCGTAATCGTTCTCACACGAACGAAAGTGAAGAACATTCGCATAAATGGATTTTCAATTTCGCACGGAAAATCTGTCCAGATTCCACACCAGTGCGAAAAATCATCCGAAGTGTGTCTCCGAACAGATGCGATCTGGATTCCAGCTTTTCAATGATGGAACTCTCACTTGCTCTCCTCTCTTGTAACAATTCAGCTCCGGGAGTTGATAAAATCAAATTTAACTTGTTGAAAAACCTTCCGGATGCCGCCAAATTTCGCTTGTTGAATTTATTTAATCAATTCTTGGAGCATAACATTGTTCCCGAAGATTGGAGACAAGTGAGAGTTATTGCCATCCAAAAGCCTGGGAAACCAGCTTCCGATTTTAATTCTTACCGTCCAATAGCGATGTTGTCTTGCATTCGGAAATTGATGGAGAAAATGATTTTGTTCCGATTGGATAAATGGGTGGAAACAAATGGTCTTCTTTCAGATACTCAATTTGGGTTTCGAAGGGGCAAAGGGACAAACGATTGTCTTGCTTTGCTGTCTTCAGAGATACAAATGGCGTACGCAAAACGTGAGCAAATGGCTTCAGTGTTTCTAGACATAAAGGGAGCTTTTGATGCAGTCTCAATAGAGGTTTTGTCTGACAAGTTGCACTCCCGGGGTCTGCCTCCCCTATTGAACAACATCTTATACAGCTTTCTTTGTGAGAAACATCTGAACTTTGCTCACGGAGATATTTCAATTAGAAGGACCTCTTACATGGGCCTCCCGCAAGGTTCATGTTTGAGTCCTCTTTTGTACAATTTTTACGTAAGTGACATCGACAGTTGTATCTCCGAAGGTTGCACACTAAGACAACTTGCAGATGACGGCGTAGTGTCTGTCACAGGATCTACTGAGTCTCATCTGCACAGACCTTTACAAGATACTTTAGACAGATTGTCAACCTGGGCTTTGGGGCTTGGGATTGAGTTTTCTCCACAGAAAACGGAGATGGTTGTTTTCTCTAAGAAGCGTAGACCTGCTCAACCTAAGCTTCATCTCCTAGGCAGAACGATCACTCAATCGAGGTGTTTTAAGTATCTTGGGGTTTGGTTTGATTCCAAATGTACCTGGAGAGCCCACATTGAGTATCTGAAAGGAAAATGCCAACAAAGAATCAATTTTCTCCGATCAAGCACTTGGTGGGGAGCTCACCCAGAAGATCTTTTAAAATTGTATCAAACAACAATTCTCTCAGTTATGGAATATGGTAGCTTCTGTTTCCAGTCAGCTGCTAAAACTCATCTCATCAAACTCGAGCGTATCCAATATCGTTGTCTCCGCATCGCTTTGGGCTGTATGCCTTCTACGCATAATATGAGTCTTGAAGTTTTGGCAGGCATACTCCCACTAAAAGATCGATTCAATTTGTTATCACTCCGGTTCCTCATCAGGTGTGAGGTCATGAACCCATTGGTGACCGCAAATTTTGAAAGGCTTCTTGAGCAAAATCTTCAAACCAGATTTATGTCTATATACCATGTCTTCATGTCCATGCAGGTTAATCCTTCTTCATATTCTCCAACTCGTGTTTACATCCCAGACTACGACAACTCTTCTGTCCAGTTTGATTTGTCTATGCAGCAAGAAATTCGTGGAATCCCTGATTCACATCGTCCACTTCTGATTCCAAGAATTTTCGATGCTAAATATAGACACGTCGATGCTGACAAAATGTACTTTACAGATGGGTCGCTTATAGAGGAATCAACGGGATTTGGAGTTTTTAACGAAATAGCTACTGCCTCATATAACCTCCATCCACCATGCTCGGTATACATCGCAGAATTAGGAGCCATTTACTGGGCGTTGGACAGCGTCGTTTCAAGGCCAGTAGGACACTACTATATTATAACGGACAGCCTCAGTTCTGTTGAAGCAATCCGTTCAATAAGACCAGGAAAGCACTCACCGTATTTCCTCGGGAAGATACGGGAAACTCTGAGTGCTTTATCAAGACGTTGCTTTGCCATCACCTTCGTTTGGGTCCCCTCACATTGCTCGATATTGGGTAATGAGAGGGCGGACTCTCTGGCAAAGGTGGGGGCGATGGAAGGCGACACATATCACCGTGAAATCGTCTTCAACGAATTTTACTTCATAGTTCGAAGGAACTCTCTTGTCAACTGGCAGCGCAAATGGGACGAGGATGAGTTGGGTCGATGGCTCCACTCGATTATCCCAAAGGTAAGCCTCAAACCCTGGTTTAATAGATTGGACCTGAGTCGAGATTTTATTCGTATATTTTCCCGTCTCATGTCCAATCATTATTCCTTAGACGCGGTACTCTATCGTTTGAATATTGCTAGCAGCAATTTGTGTAGTTGCGGCCAAGGTTACCATGACATCGAGCATATTGTTTGGTCGTGCGAGGTCCATCTTGTCGCTAGAACGAATTTGATAGACTCCCTTCGGGCCCGAGGAAAACCACCCTATGTTCCAGTGAGAGATGTGCTGGGTGTGAGAGACTTGGACTACATGTTCGAAATATATCTTTTCCTAAAAGCTATTGATCTTCGTCTATAATTTCTTCTTATTTTCATATTTCCCTATCTATCTTCTTTTTTCTTTAAAAGTGATCTAGATATAAGCACACAATTGTTATCAAACAAAACGAGTTTGGCTCCTTAAAGCCTAAAGGTATGAGCCGTTTCAAATAAAGAATTTACAAAAAAAAAAAAAAAAAAGTTTGAGAAGCTTTTGTGCGATTACTAGTTCAAGCGATCTTACCTGATCTTCTAGCACCTGTTTCTCCTCCTGTAGCAGTTTGTGCATCTGGTTTGCCTTGATCCGATCCGACATCAGCTTGAAGTTGGCGTCGTCTTTCTCGCGAAGTTGTTGGATAAGCCGGGAGTTTTGTTCCTGCATGTCCTCGAACGCCTGGCCTGTAACCTCCATCTCGTTGAGCAATGCTTCCTCTTCCTGTGGACGAAAAAAACATTCATATATTACCAAGCCCTGGGGCACAGTTCTGAACTAGCAATACTACATGGGATCCCACGAAAGGTCGGTAGCCGCCGCCACTCCAACCGGCATCGGATTGTTTTTGGTTCTGGACCTGTTTTTGTAATTCGTATTTTTGCTCTTCCAGTTGCTTGATTTTTCTGAGGGCTTCCTCATCGGCCAACTTTTTACGATCTTCACGTTTGTTTTCCTGCATTTTCTTCATCTGATTTTTCAAATCATCGATCTCGGCACACTTCTTCTTCTCGGAGGCCATAAGTTGGACTTTGTCTCGCTGTTCCTTCGAAACGCCTTTGTACATATCTAAAAGTAATTTCATTTCTTTTTGCTCATTGAGTGCCTTTTTAATCTGGTTCCGCAGATCCCGCACCAGATCGGACTCTGCACTCTTGGCTCTTTGATCTTTGTCACCTTTGGGGGTGCCTGGAGTTTCTACCTTAATGGGTTTGCCATCAGGACCTATTTCTTCCTTTTTAACTCCGTTGGGATCTCCTTCGCCTTCTTCGCCCGATTCAGACTTGACGGCACCCGATGCGGAGTCGTTCTGATCTTCTTCCTTCACGGATCCGAGACCGTCACAAGAACCAGCTTCCTCTTTGATTGCTGCAGCGGCTGCCGCTTCGCTTTCTTTTTTAATTTCTGCTTGCTGTTGTTCCTGTAACGTTGTCAGCTTGGCGGTAGTATCTTCCAAGTCTTTCCTTAGCTTAACATTGTCACCCGATACTTCCTTATACTTTTTCTTGTACCTCTGCACTTCGCCCTTCAGTTGACCGTTGTGGTTTTGCAACGAAGATATGAGATGCCGCATTTCCCGATTTATCGGAGCCGTTTGTTCGTTGGCTGCCATGTTCTGCTCGAACTCGATACGAAGCATCTCGTACTCTTTACGAATCTGTGACAGCACATCCTCCATTTGAATCATATCGCTGCGTACACGTTTCTGTGCGATTAGTTCCTCACTTTCCATCATCTCAATCTGCCGCAGATGCTGATTTTTACTGGTTTGCAACTGATTTCGGCTTTCGTCCAAGAGCGTTTTGATCTGCATCGACTCATTGTAGAGAACGGAAAACTGCGACTGCAGACATTTGTACTCGGTCGTCTCGACGATAACCGATTCCGGCAGCTGGCGGATATCCATCTTGAGTTTTTCCACATCCTTCAACGCTTCCCGATGTTGTACGTGCAGCTTGTCCAGCTCCTGTAGCCTGTTGTTTGCCAGTTCTTTGTACTCTTCCAGCTCCTTTTGAAGATCCTCCAAATGCTGTGCCGCAACACTTGTCATTGATCCAGCTAAAAATAATATTTTGAATAAATCAAGTTTTTACAGTAAAAACGAATAACAATATTACCCTTGGCAGTGCTTGCCGTCGAAGTCGAATGTTTGTCCTTGTCCGAGTTGGAAATGTCTCCGTGCATCTGATGATACGCCTTCAACTTTTCGATCGCTTCGGCTAGATGATTCTCCAGCTTGTCGTTCCGGCAGCGAACCTTCTCCAGCTCGTACTGCAAGTCGTCTATTTGGTTTTTCAACTCGGCCGATTCCGTATCCTTGCCGTTCAACATGTCCTGCGTTTCGCTCATCTTCAGGGAAATGGTGTGAAACTTTTCGTGCAACAGCGTGTTCTGCGTTTGCAGGTTGCGATTCTCGGCCATCACTTCGGTGTAGCTTTGGCGCAGCGTTTCGTCGATATCCGGCAGGGTGGATTCCGGATCGTCCGATGCTCCCTTCATGGCCAGGGTTATCTTTTCGTTACGCTGCATCAGCCGGTCGAAAACCTGGACAATTTTGGCGACGGCACGCTTCGACACCTGGACCCGGTTCGCCAGCTTGTCGTCCAGTTCCTCCTTGTCCCAGGTGGACAGTTGCATCAGGAAGGATGTTGTTACCTCGTTTTCGTCTGCAAGTTAAATGAATGGTAGTGGTAATGATGGCAACATTAAAATAACTTGACTGAGAAATTTCTACACAATAAAATTGTACCTATCGTAGAAACCAACTTTAACAGGAACACATAAGCAAGGTCATTGGGTCAACAGCTTTATACAGAGACCTCAACTATTTACCCAAGTGATCAAAAGTTTTACTTTTAAAAATTACCTAGAAAGAATTGAGAAATTAAGGATCGTTGATCATTTATTTTTGGTGCGTTTAAGATGATCGAATGCACCCAATTTTTTATTTAGGTCACCAGTAATACTTCGGTTTAATGATCGGCTATCTGGAGCCTCCTTTCTTCTACATATTTAAGAACTGACCTTTCACACGTTCTCTGAACCTTCGGTTGTCTCGTCAACTATATTGTTGATTATGTATAGCTTTGCAACTGCAACGAAATTGGGCCACAGTACATGTTTGGACTAATATCGAGTTCAAACACAACTCAATGTCAATTTTTAGTGATGTTCCTAAGAAATGGGTTAAGTATCGTTGATTTTGGAGCACTTAGTAATATAGGGTATACTAGCGATTGTACAAACAGCTTGCCTATTTCCTACACTACACAGATATGAAAGCTCAGATCGTGGCAATAACTAGAAAGAGTCTCATTTTGTTTTGGTCAGCATGTCTCAATCACAGAGCGAATAGTATTCTCTGAGCTTCCCAGAAATCCGGACTGTACCTCTGGATCCGCCTTTTAATCACCTTCTCTGACTAGTTAAGTAAGACTAGTAAACATCTCATTGACTATTTCTCGTAGTTCATTTGAGCACATTCCAGGTGGTTCATCCTATTGTATCTTGAATAATTAGATAAGTAGGTAGACCCACAAATATATATGAAAATTTATGAATATATTTGCAATTCTTTCAATGGGCGATGGAATCCAAAAGTATTTTTTTCTCTCCTTAACAAAACCCCGTAAGATCTGTCAAAAGTTGTGTGAAATTTAAGCTACATCCCACTTGCACTAATGCAAAACAATCAGCCAAATTCGGCAGCGCTTCCATCGCCTATTGCTCGTCCACAATTCAATTGACATTCTTTCTTTGAATCGGCATTCGACTCTTTCGATCGATAGATACCACATTCCACACAGTGTCATCGGCCTTATTCGAATTTAGTTAGAAGATCTTTCTTTAGTTATCCAACTTTTCTTTTATCATAATTTAAAGGTCTTAAAACGGGTTACAAACTCGACGAATTCTCAGTGGATTCAGCTCAATAAACTTCCCTGGCTTTGAACCGACGACCTCTAAGTGGCTCCAGCTCGACGATCACCCAGTAGTTATGACTTTACGAGCTTTCCTCCTGGCTCTGGCCAGACGATCATCCTGCGTTTACTTTTAAACTTGCTCCCTTTAAGCTTGAGGTCAAGATCGATTATCTGCACCTCAAAGGAATCCGAGACACTCTTCAGTTCAGCCTGTAGTCGATTAATCCAGTCAATATATTTTTCTATTACGAAGAAAGATAATAGCGATGATAAAATAAATCCTTTTCTCACTCCATCGTGTAAAACCTTGCACGAAAACTTCTTGAAGAAACGGGCTAGTTCCCCTGGAGCCTGGAATTTCTCGTGGTTTGAGTTCAGCCTAGATTTGTGCATGGTTCAGAACTTCTGAAACAGAAGGTCGAATGATTTTTCAAAATCAACTAACATATGCAGATAGTGAGCCCTTGACTCTGTTAAAATTCTAAGCATTTGCCTGAACCCTGTATTACCTGTTTATTAAAAATGGCTCACTTATTTTTGCAGCCTATAGCAATCTATAGATTGAAAAATTGCCAATACATAATTGGTTTTAGGGTAGTTCAGCATGTTTGGCATTTTGAAGTTATTGCTAAATGGTTTTTCCTTAACAGTTGTGCAATTGTGGTATTCTTGAATACAAGACTAATTTTTACTGCCACTATTGTACTGTTAAATTTCTGATAAATTCAAACAGCCAAACTTTGGAAAATATTTGTCGTAACTGTTTTGCAGTAACAGATATCAATTTTGCTTTTCATTTTAGTTTAAGTTTATTACCCGAAATTACGGTAGCCTCAAAGTTACAAAAATTTAATGTTCGGAGAATTCAAAACGTTAGAAAAATCCAAGTTTTTTTTTCCTAAATTCAAAATTCAAATGAAGGGGGTCAATCATGTAAGTATTTGGTCAATACTTAATGGTAATATTACCGTCAAATTATTGAAATTTACAATACCAAAATACCGAATCTTCCAGTCCCACCCCCAAACTTACTCCGGTTCTCCGACTCGTCCGCCGTTTCGGCATCGAAGCGCTGCAACAGCACCCGGATGTCTTCGTTCAGCTGGTTCCAGTACCGATTGACCACATTCAGTACCGCATCGTCCTGAGTTTGGCGCTTCTCGAGCTGTTCGATCCGCTGCCGGAGTTCCGATTCGCAGCGGACCCGCTGCTCGATGCGCTGGGCCAGCTTCTTGTTCTGGAACTGCAGCACCTTGATGTCCATCTCCTCCAGCGTCGAGATGGGCCCGATCAGGTGCGGCTCGAAATGGACCTTCTTGATGGGAGGTGGCGCTCCGCCACTTCCAGCGGACGCGCCACTTCCGGCCGAATCTTCAGCCGCTCTCTTGGACATTTTGGTTGCGGATGGAATTGCTCGGCTTTTAATTCTCTACGGCGGCTACCGGCAATGCAACTAGAATAAAAGTCTGCCGGAAGCAGACGTCGAGTGAAACAAATTAAGAAAATCCAAAAATTTAGATTATCGATTTTTCAAAGCTCATCCATTAGAGACGAGCAGCAAACGTCAAAAAAGAAGAGGAAAAAGTACAGAATGTTTTCAGGGCGTTTTTGGTCATCAAAAGCGTAAATTTTAAGAAAAAATTACCTTCAAACCCATACTCACCTTAACGGTAGCATAAATACTCTAGCTTTGATCAGTTTTAACAATTATTTTAATGAGATATTTAATTAACTGCGATCAAGGAAAATTGTCGCCGAGACACATCAACAAAGCTGTACAACTTTTACACGAATGAAGAAAAGTGGCTGGGCTTCGTCTTCTTTGCTCAAAAAAGGTTGCAAAGGGACGACTGGCAACACTTCTCTTGATTCGAAAAAAAGTTAGCGGTAAATCAACCCCACTGCAAAAACGTCTCTGAATATGCGGTTTGTTCAATGGAAGAATTTAAAATTTCATCCATCGATTTATTTTGACCGACGAACTTTTTTTTTGGTTCATGATGATGTTCAAATAAATAAGATTTCAAATTATTAATCGCAAGCTAAATTTAAACAAAACAGTAGTAAAATAAACATGAAAAGATGCAGCAGCATGAATTTTAATAAAACTGGATATGAGAAATCAATGAACATGCAAAAGACCCAAAATAGAAAATAATACAAGACAAAAATCACAAAATGACAAAAGTGACAAAAATGACTAAGTGACAAGAATGACAAAAAAAAAATAAAAAGGAAAATTGATAAAAATGACAAAATTGATGAAAAAGCCGAAAATGACAAAAATGACAAAAATGACAAAAATGACAAAAATGACAAAAATGACAAAAATGACAAAAATGACAAAAATGACAAAAATGACAAAAATGACAAAAATGACAAAAATGACAAAAATGACAAAAATGACAAAAATGACAAAAATGACAAAAATGACAAAAATGACAAAAATGACAAAAATGACAAAAATGACAAAAATGACGAAATGACAAAAATGACAAAAATGACAAAAATGACAAAAATGACAAAAATGACAAAAATGACAAAAATGACAAAAATGACAAAAATGACAAAAATGACAAAAATGACAAAAATGACAAAAATGACAAAAATGACAAAAATGACAAAAATGACAAAAATGACAAAAATGACAAAAATGACAAAAATGACAAAAATGACAAAAATGACAAAAATGACAAAAATGACAAAAATGACAAAAATGACAAAAATGACAAAAATGACAAAAATGACAAAAATGACAAAAATGACAAAAATGACAAAAATGACAAAAATGACAAAAATGACAAAAATGACAAAAATGACAAAAATGACAAAAATGACAAAAATGACAAAAATGACAAAAATGACAAAAATGACAAAAATGACAAAAATGACAAAAATGACAAAAATGACAAAAATGACAAAAATGACGAAATGACAAAAATGACAAAAATGACAAAAATGACAAAAATGACAAAAATGACAAAAATGACAAAAATGACAAAAATGACAAAAATGACAAAAATGACAAAAATGACAAAAATGACAAAAATGACAAAAATGACAAAAATGACAAAAATGACAAAAATGACAAAAATGACAAAAATGACAAAAATGACAAAAATGACAAAAATGACAAAAATGACAAAAATGACAAAAATGACAAAAATGACAAAAATGACAAAAATGACAAAAATGACAAAAATGACAAAAATGACAAAAATGACAAAAATGACAAAAATGACAAAAATGACAAAAATGACAAAAATGACAAAAATGACAAAAATGACAAAAATGACAAAAATGACAAAAATGACAAAAATGACAAAAATGACAAAAATGACAAAAATGACAAAAATGACAAAAATGACAAAAATGACAAAAATGACAAAAATGACAAAAATGACAAAAATGACAAAAATGACAAAAATGACAAAAATGACAAAAATGAAAAAAATGAAAAAAAATGAAAAAAATGACAAAAATGATAAAAATGATAAAAATGATAAAAATGACAAAAATGACAAAAATGACAAAAATGACAAAAATGACAAAAATGACAAAAATGACAAAAATGACAAAAATGACAAAAATGACAAAAATGACAAAAATGACAAAAATGACAAAAATGACAAAAATGACAAAAATGACAAAAATGACAAAAATGACAAAAATGACAAAAATGACAAAAATGACAAAAATGACAAAAATGACAAAAATGACAAAAATGACAAAAATGACAAAAATGACAAAAATGACAAAAATGACAAAAATGACAAAAATGACAAGAATGACAAAAATGACAAAAATGACAAAAATGAAAAAAATGACAAAAATGACAAAAATGACAAAAATGACAAAAATGACAAAAATGACAAAAATGAAAAAAATGAAAAAAATGAAAAAAATTACATAAATGACAAAAATGACAAAAATGACAAAAATGACAAAAATGACAAAAATGACAAAAATGACAAAAATGACAAAAATGACAAAAATGACAAAAATGACAAAAATGACAAAAATGACAAAAATGATAAAAATGACAAAAATGACAAAAATGACAAAAATGACAAAAATGACAAAAATGACAAAAATGACAAAAATGACAAAATTGACAAAAATGACAAAAATGACAAAAATGACAAAAATGACAAAAATGACAAAAATGACAAAAATGACAAAATGGCAAAAATGACAAAAATGACAAAAATGACAAAAATGACAAAAATGACAAAAATGACAAAAATGACAAAAATGACAAAAATGACAAAAATGACAAAAATGACAAAAATGACAAAAATGACAAAAATGACAAAAATGACAAAAATGACAAAAATGACAAAAATGACAAAAATGACAAAAATGACAAAATGACAAAATGACAAAAATGACAAAAATGACAAAAATGACAAAAATGACAAAAATGACAAAAATGAACAAAAATGACAAAATGACAAAAATGACAAAAATGACAAAAATGACAAAATGACAAAAATGACAAAAATGACAAAAATGACAAAAATGACAAAAATGACAAAAATGACAAAAATGACAAAAATGACAAAAATGACATAAAATGACATAAATGACATAAATGACAAAAATGACAAAAATGACAAAATAACAAAAATGATAAAAATGACAAAAATGACAAAAATGACAAAAATGACAAAAATGACAAAAATGACAAAAATGACAAAAATGACAAAAATGACAAAAATGACAAAAATGACAAAAATGACAAAAATGACAAAAATGACAAAAATGATAAAAATGACAAAAATGACAAAAATGACAAAAATGACAAAAATGACAAAAATGACAAAAATGACAAAAATGACAAAAATGACAAAAATGACAAAAATGACAAAAATGACAAAAATGACAAAAATGACAAAAATGACAAAAATGACAAAAATGACAAAAATGACAAAAATGACAAAAATGACAAAAATGACAAAAATGACAAAAATGACAAAAATGACAAAAATGACAAAAATGACAAAAATGACAAAAATGACAAAAATGACAAAAATGACAAAAATGACAAAAATGACAAAAATGACAAAAATGACAAAAATGACAAAAATGACAAAAATGACAAAATGACAAAAATGACAAAAATGACAAAAATGACAAAAATGACAAAAATGACAAAAATGACAAAAATGACAAAAATGACAAAAATGACAAAAATGACAAAAATGACAAAAATGACAAAAATGACAAAAATGACAAAAATGACAAAAATGACAAAAATGACAAAAATGACAAAAATGACAAAAATGACAAAAATGACAAAAATGACAAAAATGACAAAAATGACAAAAATGACAAAATGACAAAAATGACAAAAATGACAAAAATGACAAAAATGACAAAAATGACAAAAATGACAAAAATGACAAAAATGACAAAAATGACAAAAATGACAAAAATGACAAAAATGACAAAAATGACAAAAATGACAAAAATGACAAAAATGACAAAAATGACAAAAATGACAAAAATGACAAAAATGACAAAAATGACAAAAATGACAAAAATGACAAAAATGACAAAAATGACAAAAATGACAAAAATGACAAAAATGACAAAAATGACATAAATGACATAAATGACAAAAATGACAAAAATGACAAAAATAACAAAAATGATAAAAATGACAAAAATGACAAAAATGACAAAAATGACAAAAATGACAAAAATGACAAAAATGACAAAAATGACAAAAATGACAAAAATGACAAAAATGACAAAAATGACAAAAATGACAAAAATGACAAAAGTGACAAAAGTGACAAAAGTGACAAAAATGACAAAAATGACAAAAATTTAAAAAATTTCAAAAATTACAAAAAATCACAAAAATGACAAAAATGACAAAAATGACAAAAATGACAAAAATGACAAAAATGACAAAAATGACAAAAATGACAAAAATGACAAAAATGACAAAAATGACAAAAATGACAAAAATGACAAAAATGACAAAAATGACAAAAATGACAAAAATGACAAAAATGACAAAAATGACAAAAATGACAAAAATGACAAAAATGACAAAAATGACAAAAATGACAAAAATGACAAAAATGACAAAAATGACAAAAATGACAAAAATGACAAAAATGACAAAAATGACAAAAATGACAAAAATGACAAAAATGACAAAAATGACAAAAATGACAAAAATGACATAAATGACATAAATGACAAAAATGACAAAAATGATAAAAATGACAAAAATGACAAAAATGACAAAAATGACAAAAATGACAAAAATGACAAAAATGACAAAAATGACAAAAATGATAAAAATGACAAAAATGACAAAAATGACAAAAATGACAAAAATGACAAAAATGACAAAAATGACAAAAATGACAAAAATGACAAAAATGAAAAAAATGACAAAAATGACAAAAATGACAAAAATGACAAAAATGACAAAAATGACAAAAATGACAAAAATGACAAAAATGACAAAAATGACAAAAATGACAAAAATGACAAAAATGACAAAAATGACAAAAATGACAAAAATGACAAAAATGACAAAAATGACAAAAATGACAAAAATGACAAAAATGACAAAAATGACAAAAATGACAAAAATGACAAAAATGACAAAAATGACAAAAATGACAAAAATGACAAAAATGACAAAAATGACAAAAATGACAAAAATGACAAAAATGACAAAAATGACAAAAATGACAAAAATGACAAAAATGACAAAAATGACAAAAATGACAAAAATGACAAAAATGACAAAAATGACAAAAATGACAAAAATGACAAAAATGACAAAAATGACAAAAATGACAAAAATGACAAAAATGACAAAAATGACAAAAATGACAAAAATGACAAAAATGACAAAAATGACAAAAATGACAAAAATGACAAAAATGACAAAAATGACAAAAATGACAAAAATGACAAAAATGACAAAAATGACAAAAATGAAAAAAATGACAAAAATGACAAAAATGACAAAAATGACAAAAATGACAAAAATGACAAAAATGACAAAAATGACAAAAATGACAAAAATGACAAAAATGACAAAAATGACAAAAATGACAAAAATGACAAAAATGACAAAAATGACAAAAATGACAAAAATGACAAAAATGACAAAAATGACAAAAATGACAAAAATGACAAAAATGACAAAAATGACAAAAATGACAAAAATGACAAAAATGACAAAAATGACAAAAATGACAAAAATGACAAAAATGACAAAAATGACAAAAATGACAAAAATGACAAAAATGACAAAAATGACAAAAATGACAAAAATGACAAAAATGACAAAAATGACAAAACTGACAAAAATTACAAAAATGACAAAAATGACAAAAATAACAAAAATGATAAAAATGACAAAAATGACAAAAATGACAAAAATGACAAAAATGACAAAAATGACAAAAATGATAAAAATGACAAAAATGACAAAAATGACAAAAATGACAAAAATGACAAAAATGACAAAAGTGTCAAAAACGACAAAAATGACAAAAATGACAAAAATGACAAAAATGACAAAAGTGACAAAAGTGACAAAAGTGACAAAAATGACAAAAATGACAAAAATTAAAAAAATTTCAAAAATTACAAAAAAATCACAAAAATGACAAAAATGACAAAAATGACAAAAATGATAAAAATGACAAAAATGACAAAAATGACAAAAATGACAAAAATGACGAAAATGACAAAAATGACAAAAATGACAAAAATGACAAAAATGACAAAAATGACAAAAATGACAAAAATGACAAAAATGACAAAAATGACAAAAATGACAAAAATGACAAAAATGACAAAAATGACAAAAATGACAAAAATGACAAAAATGACAAAAATGACAAAAATGACAAAAATGACAAAAATGACAAAAATGACAAAAATGACAAAATGGCAAAAATGACAAAAATGACAAAAATGACAAAAATGACAAAAATGACAAAAATGACAAAAATGACAAAAATGACAAAAATGACAAAAATGACAAAAATGACAAAAATGACAAAAATGACAAAAATGACAAAAATGACAAAAATGACAAAAATGACAAAAATGACAAAAATGACAAAAATGACAAAAATGACAAAAATGACAAAAATGACAAAAATGACAAAAATGACAAAAATGACAAAAATGACAAAAATGACAAAAATGACAAAAATGACAAAAATGACAAAAATGACAAAAATGACAAAAATGACAAAAATGACAAAAATGACAAAAATGACAAAAATGACAAAAATGACAAAAATGACAAAAATGACAAAAATGACAAAAATGACAAAAATGACAAAAATGACAAAAATGACAAAAATGACAAAAATGACAAAAATGACAAAAATGACAAAAATGACAAAAATGACAAAAATGACAAAAATGACAAAAATGACAAAAATGACAAAAATAACAAAAATGACAAAAATGACAAAAATGACAAAAATGACAAAAATGACATAAATGACATAAATGACAAAAATGACAAAAATGACAAAAATGACAAAAATGATAAAAATGACAAAAATGACAAAAATGACAAAAATGACAAAAATGACAAAAATGACAAAAATGACAAAAATGACAAAAATGACAAAAATGACAAAAATGACAAAAATGACAAAAATGACAAAAATGACAAAAATGACAAAAGTGTCAAAAACGACAAAAATGACAAAAATGACAAAAATGACAAAAGTGACAAAAGTGACAAAAGTGACAAAAATGACAAAAATGACAAAAATGACAAAAGTGACAAAAGTAACAAAAGTGACAAAAATGACAAAAATGACAAAAATGACAAAAATTAAAAAAATTTCAAAAATTACAAAAAATCACAAAAATGACAAAAATGACAAAAATTACAAAAATTACAAAAATTACAAAAATTACAAAAATTACAAAAATTACAAAAATTACAAAAATTACAAAAATTACAAAAATTACAAAAATGACAAAAATGACAAAAATGACAAAAATTACAAAAATTACAAAAATTACAAAAATTACAAAAATTACAAAAATTACAAAAATTACAAAAATTACAAAAATTACAAAAATTACTAAAATCACAAAAATTACAAAAATTACAAAAATGACAAAAATTCCAAAAATTACAAAAATGACAAAAATTACAAAAATGACAAAAAGACAAAAATGACAAAAATGACAAAAACAACAAAAGTGATAAAAATGACGAAAATAGCAAAAATGACAAAAATGACAAAAACAACAAAAGTGATAAAAATGACAAAAATAGCAAAAATGACAAAAATGACAAAAATGACAAAAATGACAAAAATGACAAAAATGACAAAAATGACAAAAATGACAAAAATGACAAAAATGACAAAAATGACAAAAATGACAAAAATGACAAAAATGACAAAAATGACAAAAATGACAAAAATGACAAAAATGACAAAAATGACAAAAATGACAAAAATGACAAAAATGACAAAAATGACAAAAATGACAAAAATGACAAAAATGACAAAAATGACAAAAATGACAAAAATGACAAAAATGACAAAAATGACAAAAATGACAAAAATGACAAAAATGACAAAAATGACAAAAATGACAAAAATGACAAAAATGACAAAAATGACAAAAATGACAAAAATGACAAAAATGACAAAAATGACAAAAATGACAAAAATGACAAAAATGACAAAAATGACAAAAATGACAAAAATGACAAAAATGACAAAAATGACAAAAATGACAAAAATGACAAAAATGACAAAAATGACAAAAATGACAAAAATGACAAAAATGACAAAAATGACAAAAATGACAAAAATGACAAAAATGACAAAAATGACAAAAATGACAAAAATGACAAAAATGACAAAAATGACAAAAATGACAAAAATGACAAAAATGACAAAAATGACAAAAATGACAAAAATGACAAAAATGACAAAAATGACAAAAATGACAAAAATGACAAAAATGACAAAAATGACAAAAATGACAAAAATGACAAAAATGACAAAAATGACAAAAATGACAAAAATGACAAAAATGACAAAAATGACAAAAATGACAAAAATGACAAAAATGACAAAAATGACAAAAATGACAAAAATGACAAAAATGACAAAAATGACAAAAATGACAAAAATGACAAAAATGACAAAAATGACAAAAATGACAAAAATGACAAAAATGACAAAAATGACAAAAATGACAAAAATGACAAAAATGACAAAAATGACAAAAATGACAAAAATGACAAAAATGACAAAAATGACAAAAATGACAAAAATGACAAAAATGACAAAAATGACAAAAATGACAAAAATGACAAAAATGAAAAAAATGAAAAAAATGAAAAAAATGACATAAATGACAAAAATGACAAAAATGACAAAAATGACAAAAATGACAAAAATGACAAAAATGACAAAAATGACAAAAATGACAAAAATGACAAAAATGACAAAAATGACAAAAATGATAAAAATGACAAAAATGACAAAAATGACAAAAATGACAAAAATGACAAAAATGACAAAAATGACAAAAATGACAAAAATGACAAAAATGACAAAAATGACAAAAATGACAAAAATGACAAAAATGACAAAAATGACAAAAATGACAAAAATGACAAAAATGACAAAAATGACAAAAATGACAAAAATGACAAAAATGACAAAAATGACAAAAATGACAAAAATGACAAAAATGACAAAAATGACAAAAATGACAAAAATGACAAAAATGACAAAAATGACAAAAATGACAAAAATGACAAAAATGACAAAAATGACAAAAATGACAAAAATGACAAAAATGACAAAAATGACAAAAATGACAAAAATGACAAAAATGACAAAAATGACAAAAATGACAAAAATGACAAAAATGACAAAAATGACAAAAATGACAAAAATGACAAAAATGACAAAAATGACAAAAATGACAAAAATGACAAAAATGACAAAAATGACAAAAATGACAAAAATGACAAAAATGACAAAAATGACAAAAATGACAAAAATGACAAAAATGACAAAAATGACAAAAATGACAAAAATGACAAAAATGACAAAAATGACAAAAATGACAAAAATGACATAAATGACAAAAATGACAAAAATGACAAAAATAACAAAAATGACAAAAATGACAAAAATGACAAAAATGACAAAAATGACAAAAATGACAAAAATGACAAAAATGACAAAAATGATAAAAATGACAAAAATGATAAAAATGACAAAAATGACAAAAATGACAAAAATGACAAAAATGACAAAAATGACAAAAATGACAAAAGTGTCAAAAACGACAAAAATGACAAAAATGACAAAAATGACAAAAATGACAAAAGTGACAAAAGTGACAAAAGTGACAAAAATGACAAAAATGACAAAAATGACAAAAATTAAAAAAATTTCAAAAATTACAAAAAATCACAAAAATGACAAAAATGACAAAAATGACAAAAATGATAAAAATGACAAAAATGACAAAAATGACAAAAATGACAAAAATTACAAAAATGACAAAAATGACAAAAATGACAAAAATGACAAAAATGACAAAAATGACAAAAATGACAAAAATGACAAAAATGACAAAAATGACAAAAATGACAAAAATGACAAAAATGACAAAAATGACAAAAATGACAAAAATGACAAAAATGACAAAAATGACAAAAATGACAAAAATGACAAAAATGACAAAAATGACAAAAATGACAAAAATGACAAAATGGCAGAAATGACAAAAATGACAAAAATGACAAAAATGACAAAAATGACAAAAATGACAAAAATGACAAAAATGACAAAAATGACAAAAATGACAAAAATGACAAAAATGACAAAAATGACAAAAATGACAAAAATGACAAAAATGACAAAAATGACAAAAATGACAAAAATGACAAAAATGACAAAAATGACAAAAATGACAAAAATGACAAAAATGACAAAAATGACAAAAATGACAAAAATGACAAAAATGACAAAAATGACAAAAATGACAAAAATGACAAAAATGACAAAAATGACAAAAATGACAAAAATGACAAAAATGACAAAAATGACGAAAATGACAAAAATGACAAAAATGACAAAAATGACAAAAATGACAAAAATGACAAAAATGACAAAAATGACAAAAATGACAAAAATGACAAAAATGACAAAAATGACAAAAATGACAAAAATGACAAAAATGACAAAAATGACAAAAATGACAAAAATGACAAAAATAACAAAAATGATAAAAATGACAAAAATGACAAAAATGACAAAAATGACAAAAATGACAAAAATGACAAAAATGACAAAAATGACAAAAATGACAAAAATGACAAAAATGACAAAAATGACAAAAATGACAAAAATGACAAAAATGACAAAAATGACAAAAATGACAAAAATGACAAAAATGACAAAAATGACAAAAATGACAAAAGTGTCAAAAACGATAAAAATGACAAAAATGACAAAAATGACAAAAGTGACAAAAGTGACAAAAGTGACAAAAATGACAAAAATGACAAAAATGACAAAAGTGACAAAAGTGACAAAAGTGTCAAAAATGACAAAAATGACAAAAATGACAAAAATTAAAAAATTTCAAAAATTACAAAAAATCACAAAAATGACAAAAATGACAAAAACAACAAAAGTGATAAAAATTACAAAAATGACAAAAATTACAAAAATTACAAAAAATACAAAAATGACAAAAATGACAAAAATGACAAAAATGACAAAAATTACAAAAATTACAAAAATTACAAAAATTACAAAAATTACAAAAATTACAAAAATTACAAAAATTACAAAAATTACAAAAATTACAAAAATTACAAAAATTACAAAAATTACAAAAATGACAAAAATCACAAAAATTACAAAAATTACAAAAATTACAAAAATTACAAAAATTACAAAAATTACAAAAATGACAAAAATTACAAAAATGACAAAAAGACAAAAATGACAAAAATGACAAAAACAACAAAAGTGATAAAAATGACAAAAATAGCAAAAATGACAAAAATGACAAAAACAACAAAAGTGATAAAAATGACAAAAATAGCAAAAATAACAAAAATGACAAAAATGACAAAAATGACAAAAATGACAAAAATGACAAAAATGACAAAAATGACAAAAATGACAAAAATGACAAAAATGACAAAAATGACAAATATGACAAAAATGACAAAAATGACAAAAATGACAAAAATGACAAAAATGACAAAAATGACAAAAATGACAAAAATGACAAAAATGACAAAAATGACAAAAATGACAAAAATGACAAAAATGACAAAAATGACAAAAATGACAAAAATGACAAAAATGACAAAAATGACAAAAATGACAAAAATGACAAAAATGACAAAAATGACAAAAATGACAAAAATGACAAAAATGACAAAAATGACAAAAATGACAAAAATGACAAAAATGACAAAAATGACAAAAATGACAAAAATGACAAAAATGACAAAAATGACAAAAATGACAAAAATGACAAAAATGACAAAAATGACAAAAATGACAAAAATGACAAAAATGACAAAAATGACAAAAATGACAAAAATGACAAAAATGACAAAAATGACAAAAATGACAAAAATGACAAAAATGACAAAAATGACAAAAATGACAAAAATGACAAAAATGACAAAAATGACAAAAATGACAAAAATGACAAAAATGACAAAAATGACAAAAATGACAAAAATGACAAAAATGACAAAAATGACAAAAATGACAAAAATGACAAAAATGACAAAAATGACAAAAATGACAAAAATGACAAAAATGACAAAAATGACAAAAATGACAAAAATGACAAAAATGACAAAAATGACAAAAATGACAAAAATGACAAAAATGACAAAAATGACAAAAATGACAAAAATGACAAAAATGACAAAAATGACAAAAATGACAAAAATGACAAAAATGACAAAAATGACAAAAATGACAAAAATGACAAAAATGACAAAAATGACAAAAATGACAAAAATGACAAAAATGACAAAAATGACAAAAATGACAAAAATGACAAAAATGACAAAAATGACAAAAATGACAAAAATGACAAAAATGATAAAAATGACAAAAATGACAAAAATGACAAAAATGACAAAAATGACAAAAATGACAAAAATGAAAAAAATGAAAAAAATGAAAAAAATGACATAAATGACAAAAATGACAAAAATGACAAAAATGACAAAAATGACAAAAATGACAAAAATGACAAAAATGACAAAAATGACAAAAATGACAAAAATGACAAAAATGACAAAAATGACAAAAATGACAAAAATGACAAAAATGACAAAAATGACAAAAATGACAAAAATGACAAAAATGACAAAAATGACAAAAATGACAAAAATGACAAAAATGACAAAAATGACAAAAATGACAAAAATGACAAAAATGACAAAAATGACAAAAAAGACAAAAATGACAAAAATGACAAAAATGACAAAAATGACAAAAATGAAAAAAAATGACAAAAATGACAAAAATGACAAAAATGACAAAAATGACAAAAATGACAAAAATGACAAAAATGACAAAAATGACAAAAATGACAAAAATGACAAAAATGACAAAAATGACAAAAATGACAAAAATGACAAAAATGACAAAAATGCCAAAAATGACAAAAATGACAAAAATGACAAAAATGACAAAAATGACAAAAATGACAAAAATGACAAAAATGACAAAAATGACAAAAATGACAAAAATGACAAAAATGACAAAAATGACAAAAATGACAAAAATGACAAAATGGCAAAAATGACAAAAATGACAAAAATGACAAAAATGACAAAAATGACAAAAATGACAAAAATGACAAAAATGACAAAAATGACAAAAATGACAAAAATGACAAAAATGACAAAAATGACAAAAATGACAAAAATGACAAAAATGACAAAAATGACAAAAATGACAAAAATGACAAAAATGACAAAAATGACAAAAATGACAAAAATGACAAAAATGACAAAAATGACAAAAATGACAAAAATGACAAAAATGACAAAAATGATAAAAATGACAAAAATGACAAAAATGACAAAAATGACAAAAATGACAAAAATGACAAAAATGACAAAAATGACAAAAATGACAAAAATGACAAAAATGACAAAAATGACAAAAATGACAAAAATGACAAAAATGACAAAAATGACAAAAATGACAAAAATGACAAAAATGACAAAAATGACAAAAATGACAAAAATGACAAAAATGACAAAAATGACAAAAATGACAAAAATGACAAAAATGACAAAAATGACAAAAATGACAAAAATGACAAAAATGACCAAAATGACAAAAATGACAAAAATGACAAAAATGACAAAAATGACAAAAATGACAAAAATGACAAAAATGACAAAAATGACAAAAATGACAAAAATGACAAAAATGACAAAAACGACAAAAATGACAAAAATGACAAAAATGACAAAAATGACAAAAATGACAAAAATGACAAAAATGACAAAAATGACAAAAATGACAAAAATGACAAAAATGACAAAAATGACAAAAATGACAAAAATGACAAAAATGACAAAAATGACAAAAATGACAAAAATGACAAAAATGACAAAAATGACATAAATGCCAAAAATGACAAAAATGACAAAAATAACAAAAATGATAAAAATGACAAAAATGACAAAAATGACAAAAATGACAAAAATGACAAAAATGACAAAAATGACAAAAATGACAAAAATGACAAAAATGACAAAAATGACAAAAATGACAAAAATGATAAAAATGACAAAAATGACAAAAATGACAAAAATGACAAAAATGACAAAAATGACAAAAATGACAAAAGTGTCAAAAACGACAAAAATGACAAAAATGACAAAAATGACAAAAATGACAAAAGTGACAAAAGTGACAAAAGTGACAAAAATGACAAAAATGACAAAAATGACAAAAATTAAAAAAATTTCAAAAATTACAAAAAATCACAAAAATGACAAAAATGACAAAAAATACAAAAATTACAAAAATTACAAAAATTACAAAAATTACAAACATTACAAAAATTACAAAAATTACAAACATTACAAAAATGACAAAAATGACAAAAATGACAAAAATGACAAAAATGACAAAAATGACAAAAATGACAAAAATGACAAAAATGACAAAAATGACAAAAATGACAAAAATGACAAAAATGACAAAAATGACAAAAATGACAAAAATGACAAAAATGACAAAAATGACAAAAATGACAAAAATGACAAAAATGACAAAAATGACAAAAATGACAAAAATGACAAAAATGACAAAAATGACAAAAATGACAAAAATGACAAAAATGACAAAAATGACAAAAATGACAAAAATGACAAAAATGACAAAAATGACAAAAATGACAAAAATGACAAAAATGACAAAAATGACAAAAATGACAAAAATGACAAAAATGACAAAAATGACAAAAATGACAAAAATGACAAAAATGACAAAAATGACAAAAATGACAAAAATGACAAAAATGACAAAAATGACAAAAATGACAAAAATGACAAAAATGACAAAAATGACAAAAATGACAAAAATGACAAAAATGACAAAAATGACAAAAATGACAAAAATGACAAAAATGACAAAAATGACAAAAATGACAAAAATGACAAAAATGACAAAAATGACAAAAATGACAAAAATGACAAAAATGACAAAAATGACAAAAATGACAAAAATGACAAAAATGAAAAAAATGACAAAAATGACAAAAATGACAAAAATGACAAAAATGACAAAAATGACAAAAATGACAAAAATGACAAAAATGACAAAAATGACAAAAATGACAAAAATGACAAAAATGACAAAAATGACAAAAATGACAAAAATGACAAAAATGACAAAAATGACAAAAATGACAAAAATGACAAAAATGACAAAAATGACAAAAATGACAAAAATGACAAAAATGACAAAAATGACAAAAATGACAAAAATGACAAAAATGACAAAAATGACAAAAATGACAAAAATGACAAAAATGACAAAAATGACAAAAATGACAAAAATGACAAAAATGACAAAAATGACAAAAATGACAAAAATGACAAAAATGACAAAACTGACAAAAATGACAAAAATGACAACAATGACAAAAATTACAAAAATGACAAAAATGACAAAAATGACAAAAATGACAAAAATGACCAAAATGACAAAAATGACAAAATGACAAAAATGACAAAAATGACAAAAGTGACAAAAGTGACAAAAATGACAAAAATGACAAAAATGACAAAAATGACAAAAATGACAAAAATGACAAAAATGATAAAAAAATGACAAAAATGACAAAAATGACAAATGATATATGACAAAAATGACAAAAATTACAATAAATTACAATAAATTAAAAATATGGCACGAATAGAAAAAATGACAAAAATGACAAAAATGGCAAAAATAACTTAAATGACAAAAATGACAATGACAAAAATGTTAGCAATCACAAAAATGACAAAATTGATAAAAATGACAAAAATGACAAAAAAAGCCGAAAATGACAACAATGACAAAGAAGACAAAAGGTTCAAAAATGACAAAAATGCAGAAAATGACAAAATAACAAAATTCATAGAAATGACAAATGTCACAAAAATGACAAAAATTCCAAAAGGGACCAAAGACAAAAATCAGAAGAAAAAATAGCAGAAATTTAAAAATTTTATTTTTTGACTGAAAATAGGAAAATGATTAAATTGACCTAAGTGACACTACACCATCATTTTTTTTTCACATGTTCAATGATGCTTAAACTATATATTGCCAGAACTAAAGGTTCCTGTTCAAAAATGTTGATCTAGAATTTGTTTATTGAAAGCTTAATGAATGTATCAGCTGACTTTTGGTTTGAAAAAGCTGATTCACATCGAATGTATTTCATTTTTGATTAAAAAGTTGGGTTTATGCATCGTTCAGTTGCTGTTCCGAATTTTTGCAAACAGGGATGCGATGTGATGAGAAATGTTCCCCAGTGCTAAAACTACGACTAGCACTTCTGTCTGTAAACAAGCGTCACAAACTGTCAAAATCCGGAAAACTTTTGTGACGCTCACTGCGCTTGACGAAAACCGACGAAAAGAGAATCGGAAAAACTCGCAGCGCCCGAACGAAACCGAAGCCAGGGCGCTGTCAACTTTCGTGCCCCGATCGACGGACGAACAGTCGCGTTCGAGAAACCGTTACGAGAAGGTCGTTCCTAATCTCTGGAAGATCCAGAACCGGAAGATTGAGATAAACCGTTGCGCGCGCCCTTTTTGTGTGTGGTGTTTCCTGTACTCCCCCTCCCGGGAATGAAGAATTGATGGAGGAAACGAAAATTAATGGTGAAAATTCATCGATATCCTGGTGTCTTCTTTTGGAACCGTTTGTGAGTTTTTGTGTACTATAATATTGTTCTTTAGGACAAAAGTTGACGAGTGTTTATTAGTGGCTTTATGAAAACCAATGCGGATTGAATGGTTTAGTTTTTTGTTTTTGGGAAAAGTGAAGTTCTTTCGATAAAATAGCGCTCCAGTTCCAGTCCCTGTCCGATTATGTAGCTGGTTTCCAGTTGAGATTAAAGCAGCAGAAAGATTGGCCTGAGGGTGGGCTAAAAGGAAACGAAATCATTCTGTGGAATAAAACAGCTGCAGCTCTCGATTTTGGATGTGTCTCTTCATGGGTGTATCGATGGTTTAACAAAGGTTTATCAGTGTTTTTTTCGGATTTCAAGGTGTTTCTTTCTGAAAGTGGGAAATCTCAAGTCAATTGGAGCTTCTGCTGATTTTTAGATAAAATATCTAATTACACCGGATACATTCTCGAAACCGATCAAATAACGGAAAACATCAAAAGGTAAGTTCAGTTAATTATTTTATTCGCTGAAGCTTATTATAATATTTTTTAACTAAATTTTCAGGACGGATATCGAAATTTTTCCTCGAAGATTTCAAATTTAACATCCTGAAAAACATCATTCGTATCGTATCACTCGCCACTGACGGACGTTTTTTTTTTTTTTCTCTCGCAAGTGAATCGTGGAAAAAAGTGTGTGAGAAAGGCTATTCGGTTTGCCCAACATATTCGGTTTTGTGCACCGTGCGGTTTGTTACCTGTGATCTGTTACAGAGTAACATATAGTGTTTACGTGAAAGTGCTTTTTTGAGTGCGTGGCTTTTCAGCCGATCGACCATCGTCTGCAGAAGGACAACAGAGACGCTGCTTTTGTTCTCAGACAGCAAGGTCAACACAAAAGACCGCATTGCTGGATCGGCAGTTTGGTATAGGGTGTATCCCATTTAATTATTTTTTGATTTTATTTTTTTCCAAAACATTTTTTTTTCTCTTCTATTGGTTGTTTCTCTTCCTCCGTCTGTTTCGCTACTTTTAAATCATGACTATCATCTAGACATAAGTTTTTTATTATTATTATTATTATTTTTTTTTTTTTTTTTTTGTACATATATATATATATAATTTTGTTTTCTTTGTTTGGTTTTTTTTTTAAATTATTTTATTCAACACTATTAAGGTATCGTTCTCCACGTTAGCCCGGTATGTCGGAAAGCAACCGACCATCGGATGACGACGGCGAGGACGATGAGCACCCTCATCGGGAAAAAATCCCTTCCGAGGAGTCTGAAAATACCCCCATCCAACCGATGTACTTATCAGACACGGAAGATTCCCCCTCCCCCGCTCCCAATCCAATTCAACAACCCTTTAGATTCGGCAATTCCCTCTCAACGTCTGAAACTCTTCCTCAAAAATCAAACCCGGCTAATCCCTCCTTAGAAAATGATCCAATGTTGCCGAAATCTGCCCCTCGCCGTCGGGTTTACCAAAATGAATCGACGGGACCCTGGGTAGTCTATTTCCGGTCCAAATCAAAACCTCTAAATACAATTTCGATTTCCCGAGCCCTCGACCGATCGTACTCTTCCGTAGTCAGCTACCAGCCGATGAGTCGGAACAAAATGCGCGTTGTTGTTGGTAGCTTGAAGGAAGCAAACGCCATTGCTTGTGACGAGAGGTTTACGATCGAGTACCGCGTTTACGTTCCCGCTCGTGACGTGGAAATCGACGGAGTGGTAACCGAAGAGGGTTTGACCGTCGATGACCTAATGGAATCAGGGGTTGGCCGATTCAAGGATCCTGCTCTTCCAACGGTCAAGGTGTTGGATGCGCGTCAACTAAAGTCAGCATCTGGCGAGGGGGAAAAACGGAAGTTTTCCCTGTCGAACTCTTTTCGGGTTACCTTTTCCGGCACTGCACTTCCTGATTACGTTGCGATCGGGAAGGTTCGTCTACCTGTGAGACTTTATGTGCCTTCGGTCATGTTCTGCCAGAAGTGCAAGCAGTTGGATCATACGGCCGCCTACTGCTGCAATCAGGCACGCTGCTCTAAGTGCGGGGAGAAGCATGAGGAAGCTTCGTGTACAATACAAGCAGCAAGCAGGTGCTTGTATTGCACTGGTGAAGCCTCTCATGCTCTCTCGGCGTGTCCGAAGTACATATCGCGCCGGGAAAAAATCAAGACTTCTTTGAAAAATCGTGTAAAAATGTCCTACAGAGACATGGTTCTGAAGTCTTTGCCAATCGTCTCAGAGAACCAGTTTGACCTTCTAAGTGACTTTGAATCCGAAGGGGAGGATCCATGTGAAGGAACATCAACTGGGCCATTTTCAAAAAATAATGTTTCACAGGCTCCAAAAAGGAAACGCATCTCTAAAACACAAACCAGAGTAGCTGCCAGCAAACTTAATACTAAAAGAAATCCTCAGAGTGGAAATAGTAATTCTATCCCAACTATTCAAAGTCCTCCGGGTTTTAATCCGTCCCCGAAGGACTTCCCTCCACTTTCTGGGAAGTCAAAACCCCAGGCTTTCCTTCAGAATCCAGGCCCATCAGTAGCTAACAGGAATGCAACAATTCCCAGAGAAACTGCATCTGATCCATCGTCAAATGGTTTTCCCAGCTTTTCGGCTGATGGTAAGATGAAATTCTCGGAAATTGTTGCGTTCATCCTGGACTTTTTCAGTGTACCAGCAGGATGGAGGACTATGGTTAATATGTTTGTACCCCTTTTGAGAGAATTCTTGAAAAAGAAAGCTCTCACTATGACCCTCATCGCAGAAGCAATTTCTTTCGATGGATAATTCATCCAATGAGGGGAGAGAAATTGTTTCTGTATTGCAATGGAACTGCAGAAGTATTTTGCCAAAAATAGACCCATTTAAAATATTGGTACACAATTTGAATTGTGATGTGTTCGCCTTATGCGAAACTTGGCTCCCTCCAAACGTAGATTTCACCTTCCATAGCCACAACATAATTCGCCTGGATCGTGATGGTCAAAGAGGGGGTGGCGTTCTTTTGGGGATCAAGAAATGCCACTCTTTCTATCGTATTCCACTACAACCATCTCCAGGTATTGAAGTCGTTAGTTGCCAAGCTAGAATAAAAGGTCAAGACCTTTGTCTAGCCTCGGTTTATATTCCGCCATCTTCAAGCGTGAGCCGGAACCAATTGGCGAATATTATTTCACTTCTTCCAGAACCCCGGCTAGTTCTGGGAGATTTTAACTCCCATGGCGTGGGCTGGGGTAGCTCACGTGATGATGAACGTGCTAACATTATTTATGAGCTGTGCGACGACTTCAACATGACTGTCTTAAACAATGGGGAAGTGACTCGAATTAATGGATCCCAATCACAGCATAGTATTTTAGACCTTTCTTTAGCTTCTTCCTCTCTGAGCTTGGATTGTACGTGGAAGGTAATCCAAGACCCTCAGGGAAGCGATCATTTGCCTATCCATATTTCTATCACCAGTGGTCGTAGTCCACCGGAAGAAATCAATATTCCTTATGACCTCACAAGGAATATAGATTGGAAAAAGTATGCATCGGGTGTCATTGAAGCCATCGATTCAACAGACGAACTGCCTCCGGAAGCAGAGTACAGTTTTATATCCGGGACAATTGTAGACTGTGCAATCGGGGCACAGGTCAGACGGAATGAAAGCTCGACGATACAGAAACGGCCTCCCACTCCGTGGTGGGATGGAGATTGCTCGCGCGCGCGAGCTGAAAAGTGCAAGGCGTTTGTCGAGTTTCGCAGAACCGGATTGCCAGAGAAGTTCCAACGTTACTTGGCCTTGGAACGCAAGTTCAAGAACCTGATCAGGGGCAAGAAACGTGGATACTGGCGGCGATTCGTGGATGGGTTATCTCGAGAAACGTCTCTGCGCACACTTTGGCAAACAGCACGAAACATGCGTAATCACACTCCCTCGAACGAAAGTGAGGAAAATTCGAGTCGATGGCTATTAAAGTTCGCTAAAAAGGTCTGCCCGGACGCAGCACCAGCTCTGAAAATATATCGGGATACAGAGAATAGCTCCGAAACCGAGGATAAATTCTCGATGGTCGAACTTTCACTTGCGCTCTGGTCCTGCAACAATTCAGCTCCCGGACTGGACAGAATCAAATTCAACTTGTTGAAGAATCTGCCAGATTCCGCTAAAAAACGTCTATTGAATTTATTCAATAAGTGTTTGGAACTGAACATTGTTCCGCATGACTGGAGACAAGTGAAAGTCATCGCCATACAAAAACCGGGAAAACCAGCTTCTGAATACAATTCGTATAGGCCGATTGCAATGCTCTCGTGTCTCCGGAAATTGCTCGAAAAAATGATTCTCTTTCGGCTGGATAAATGGGTTGAATCAAACAATCTGTTGTCAAGTACACAATTTGGATTCCGTAGAGGCAAGGGTACGAACGACTGTCTAGCATTACTTTCATCAGACATTCAATTGGCGTTTGCCCAAAAAGAGCAGATGGGGGCAGTTTTTCTGGACATCAAAGGGGCATTCGATTCGGTGTCCATAGAAGTGCTATCTAGTAATCTTAACTCTTGCGGACTTTCACCAATTTTGAACAATTTTCTATATAACCTGTTGTCTGAAAAAATCATGCATTTTAGCCATGGAGAAACCAAAGTTGAACGAATAAGTTACATGGGTCTACCCCAAGGCTCATGTTTAAGCCCCCTGCTATACAACTTTTATGTCCGAGAAATCGATAGTTGTATGGCACAAAATTGCACGCTACGACAGCTTGCGGATGACTGTGTTGTTCATATCACAGGTAAAACAGACACTCAAATAAAACCTCCTTTGCAAGAAACTCTAAATAACTTATCACATTGGGCCAGGAATCTAGGTATCGAGTTTTCACCTAGTAAAACCGAGTTAGTAGTTTTTTCAAGGAAGCATTCCCCTCCTCAAATAGAGCTCCTTATGATGGGTAGAACTCTAACTCAATCTCTTAGTTTTAAATATTTGGGTGTCTGGTTCGACTCTAAATGCCTCTGGGGAAAACATATTAGGTACTTGACACAAAAATGCCAAAAGAGAATCAATTTTCTTCGAACGATTACTGGAACCTGGTGGGGTGCTCATCCACAGGACCTCATCAGGTTATACCAAACAACGATACTGTCGGTCATAGAATACGGAAGCTTTTGCTTTGGGTCAGCCGCGGATACCCACTTGATTAAACTAGAACGAATACAGTATCGTTGTTTGCGTATTGCCATGGGTTGTATGCAATCGACACATACGATGGGTCTCGAAGTACTGGCGGGAGTAATGCCGTTGAAAAATCGGTTCTTCGATTTATCGCTACGTTTCCTAATTCGAAGTGAAACTATGAATCCTTTGGTGATAGAAAATTTGGAAAGGCTTATGAATATTAATCCGCAAGTAAAATATGTAAATGATTATAAAACTTTTAGTCAATTAGAAATAAATCCTTCTTTAATAAATTCGGACACGAGTCACTTTTACCCGAGTAGCAGTTCCTTGATAAGATTCGATCTGTCCATGACCGCTGACATCCGTGGAATACCAGATCACGTCCGACCCAACATTATTCCTTCAATCTTTGCTTCAAAAGTACGTGAAATTGATCCTATAAAAATGTTCTTTACTGATGGTTCTAGAATCGACAACGCGACTGGCTTCGCAGTGTATAATGAGGGCTTTGAAGCTTCGTTCAAGCTTCGAGAGCCATGCTCTGTTTACACTGCTGAGCTAGCCGCTATTTACTGCACCTTGGAACACATTCGCACACTGCCCATAGACCACTATTTCATTTACTCGGATAGTCTCAGCTCCGTTGAGGCGATTCGATCGATGAAACTGATGAAGCGCTCTTCCCATTTCTTGCTGGAAATTTCTGGGATATTGGGCGCTCTGATCGAAAATTCGTATAGGATTACCTTAGCTTGGATCCCGTCTCATTGTCTTATACAAGGCAATGAGAAGGCGGACTCATTGGCTAAGGTGGGCGCGTTACAAGGTGAAATCTTTGAGAGGATTATAACTTACAATGAATACTTTTCAATACCTCGCAATTTAGCGATTAACGCTTGGCAGTCTAGCTGGGATAATGGCACAAAGGGACGTTGGCTCCATACGATTATCCCTAAGGTTCCGACGAAGGCATGGTTTAAGCATTTTAACTTGAGTCGCGACTTCATTCGCGTGATTTCTCGGCTCATGTCAAATCACTGCTGGCTTGACGCGCACTTGTTTCGTATTAATCTCGCTGCAACCAATGTTTGCGTTTGTGGGGATGGCTACCACGACATCGATCATGTTGTATGGACGTGTGAAAGGTATGGTCAAACGAGGGCTTGGCTACTGGATACCCTTAGGGCCCGAGGTAGACTACCTGGTGTTCCAATTCGAGACATTTTGGCAAACTTAGATTTTGGATATTTGTTCCCAATTTACAAATATCTCAAGCTGTCTGATTCGGTCGTTTAGTCCGCTTACCCACGTAAACTTTCCCCTTGTGTGTTCTTCATTTAATGTCTGTTTTGTTGTTTATTTATTAGTACCACCTCTCATCCAACGGGTCCGACACATTCCTGAAGAAGGTTGGCCAGAAAATCGGAAACCGATACCAAACCGTAGCTCCCGAAACCACAGCTACAGGAGGCCACCACCGGACCCTAATGGAAAACTGATATTGGAGAATAAACCCTATAAACCCCTTCCTTTTCCATTATTTAAAGTTTTTTTTTTTAACAGTTGAGTCGCCGCGACTATTACGGCCCCCTTCCCTACTAACCAGTGAAACAGATACCCTCGGCACATTTAAACTTTATAAAAGTAAAAGGCCTTTAATAAACTAGTTGTAAATAAAATAAAAAATAATCCTGAAAAACATGGATTCCATAAATTATGATTTTTATTCAAATTATGAGTAATTTTTTAAGAACCCTTAAAAACAATTTAAGCTATTATTTTCCATAATTTTTAATATAAAGTCATTTAATGCTGTTGATATTTTGTTATTCCCTGATTAAAGACTATATAATAATTTTGTTAAGATAACAAAAAATATCATAAAAGTTGATAAACATCTCAAACTTCAAACCGATTCTCAAAGGACAAAGGGTCTAAAATTAAAATTTTATGACCTTGAATGTTATTATTACTTCTGACCGATTCTTCTCCATTTACCTTCAACGCAATTAGGCAGCTGTTGTCGAAAACGGCTCGTCCAAACAAGTTGGAAAACTCACCCAGTCACCGGCAAACGAGCGCAAGGAGGAATGCTTTTATTGCGTGTGACTCGCTTGCCCAAACCCGAGCCGCATGGTTGGCAAAATTCTTTAGCTAAGGATCGCGCAAGGATACAACTTCTTCTCCTTTGCTTGTGCAAGTTTGAACATGTCTACTCGAAAGAAGGGAAATCCCGGTGAGGGGAGATTGGAACAGAACCGAAAAGTTGAATTTCATTGAATTCCTGTTGTGTCAAAGGAATACCTCGAATGTCCTCGAATTATAAACTGTTTATCAACTTTGGCCTAACGTTTGGCAACTGGAGAATGCAATATACTCCTTCGGAAATTTTGCTAAACGAAATGGGAGATTCATGTTATCACGTTGAGATAAACATTTTTAGAATTTAGATGAAAAAAAGGGTAAAAAACATGTTTTAGTCAAAACAAAAAACAAACACCAACACATGCAGGATCTCAACGAAACATAATGTTTCCTCGAAGAGATTCCGCCCTTTTTCTTAAATTTAAGCGTTCATCTTTCGAGAATATGATGGCTTGAATCTTACAAATCTGACGGAGCTCCGGAGTGTTAAGCGGGCCATAGACTACACAAATGGCCTGTACAAATTGGATGATTCCACGACGATTGTTTGATCTATGCTCGCCCACATACTATACAAACATTTTTCACGCGAACACAAACGATTGCTGGTGAAAACAGCAACGGCAACAAAAGAACCATCTCCACCCCGGCTGGGAGGATGGTTTGTACAAAATATTTCGATCCCGACCGATTTTACTCCAACCGTTTGGGCGCTCATTCATGCAGTGACATACACCATGCAAATCGTGTTCAAAGCGACAAAATTTCATCGAATTTCATCGCATTTGTAGAAATGTTGTCTGTGGCCCGCTCTAGGAGGATTGAACATTTTCGGCACGAAGTTGACCTTATTATCTGCATACAACTTCAGCACGTCCTCGGAGTAGTGGCATGAGGCCAAATCCGGCCAGAAGATTGTTGGAACGTTCAGGAGAGGAAACAGCCGCTTCTGGAGGAACTCTTTCATGTACACCTGTCCGTTCATCGTGTCCCGGGTCACGAAAGGTGCACTCCGCTTACCGCACGTGCAGATGGCTTGCCAAAACAGGAATTTATTCGCAAATTTGGACATCTTCCGAGTGCGGACATTCTTCGGAACGCTGAACTTATCCTTGGCCGTGAAAAACAGGTTGACGGGGATCTGTTTGAAGTCGGCCTTCACATATGTTTCATCGTCCATGATGCAGCATTCAACTTTCGTCAGCATGTTGAGGTACAACATCCTGGCACGGGTTTTGGTGGACTTGTTCCTCACCTCGTCGCGATTAGGGGCCTTTTTACCTTGAACGTTCGAAGTCAAGCCTTAGTTTTGGCCTTCTGGACAAAACTTCGACTCAGGAGCAGCTTCTTAGGGGCCGTTCACTAATTACGTAAGCACATAGGGGGGGTGGGGGGGTTTCACATTTGCTTACGATCTCTTACCAGGGGGGTAGGGGGGGGTTACCAAAAATCTTACGTAAGAAATGTTTCATTGATAATTCGTCACAGCCATTCGAAACTATATTATACTCAGTTTTTTTTCTCACTGCCTATTTATTGGATATTTGTGACGTTATTTTATTTATCTTTTAATATCTACTAATTTATAAAAAAAAGTTGCGGGTTCTATAAAACTTATAGAGATCCAAGTCAAACCCTTTTGCCACCAAAACACTAAATCACATTAATGAAACAAATCGTCACCTTTTGCGTTTTATTATAACAATCTTTTTATATGAGAAATTCATAGAAACAAAAAGGAAAGTGGCGCGTTGTGACAACACCATTTGAAATCATCGCATTTCGAAAACGACTTCATCAACAAAAAATGTCCAAAGTCAATATGAGGATTTGAAGATAATTAATTCCTAGACCGTTTTTCAGTAATAGACACTACCAACTCAAAATTTACAAACGATTAACCAAAAAATCCTAAAACTTTATCGCTCACCACTGAAATAAGTCTGAGCTTTAAACTTAGTTGGCAACGTAATTGTCGTTAAACATTTTTGCATCAATTTTTGTAGTTTAGAATGAATATTTTTATAGATTTTTCTGATTTTCAGGTCAAAAACATCACAATTTTTATGGTACCTTGTGCTAACCTGATTTTTAACTTTTTTTTTAAATCGAAATTTAGATTTTATATTGTTTATTCGATTGTGGAAATTTATTGAAGTTTATGTTTCCCCGAACATACTATATCTAGAATGATGGTTTTCAAAATCGCTTTTGAAATTTCATCTGTTGTTTTGTATAAATTGTTCTTTTCAAATTCAATTATTAAGGTTAACTTAAAAAGTGCTATGCCTTGAAGCATGGATGCCACATTTTCAATATTTTCAAGCTATTTTTGAAAAAAAGTTTCAATTTCTCAAACAATAAAAAACGTAAGATCTTACATGGGGGGAGGGGGGTTTTGAAAAATCTTACTTTTTCTTACCAGGGGGGGAGGGAGGGTTGAAAATTTCCAAAATCATGCTTACGTAATTAGTGAACGGCCCCTTAGCCACATCCCGAACGGAGGCGTTAGGGTTTCGGTTGAAGGCCCCAACTACGCGGTGGTGATTTTTGGTGTTTTACCGAATACTTTACGTCAATCGTTCCTCGAACCGCTTGATCACTTGCGACACCGTGAAATAGTGATTCTCAACGTTTTAGCGATGGAACGATGCGAGAGATCCTTGTTCTCGTGATGAATGCGCAAGAATTTATCACATACGAGCTATTCTTTCGACTTCATTTCTGCGAGTTTTGATCACAGGACTTATAGGACACAAAAGTACAAACACAGTGAGCGCGAAGCGAAATGTTCATCCATTGGATGAATTTCGCAAGTTCGTTCTTGAAGGCCGGCGAATTGCGAAGCGGTTCAACACTGAAAAAAAACCTTCGGTGTTTTGCAAAAATTAATCACACAAAGACCTTGAGGAATTCGCTATGGTACGCCATATTAAAATCCAATATGGCGGCTTCCACTCAACTTCGAAACATTGTAAATTACTGAACATCTGAATTAAAATATGACATAATTATAACAAAAATATGAGAAAAATATAGCAAAAATTTGATAAATTTGGCAAAAAAATTGGCAAAGTCATGACCGAAACCCAAAAAAAAAAGACATAATATGGCAGACAATATTATGGCAGAAATTTGACAATAAAATGAAAAAAAAAATCTGACAATAATATAAAAAATGGCAAATTAATGACAAAACATTAACAATAATGACAAAATTTAAAAAAAAATTGACACAATTTGACAACATTATGAAAAACTAGCTGATCCCATACGAACTCCGTTTCGCTTTCAACTTGGAATATGTCATGAACAGTTTGTATGAAAGCCAATTGCCAAGCATTTTCCAGATGCACTTCTGAATTCATTGTTAAGTAATAATTGCAAAAATTTTGGTCGATCACTTTGTATGTCGTCTGCTACTAAATTTGAAATCAGTAATCCTTTGACCGTGCCAAAAAAATCACGTGTATAAAGTTCGACGCAATTGATGCCAAAAAGCTAAACCGCTTTCGGGGGCTCTTATACAATTTTTGATGACTGAAATCAATTGCCCTTCCCTCAAAACTCCCGTGTGCAAATTTTCAAAGCAATCCATTGTATAATATCGTCAATATTGCTAAAAACAGTGAAAAATTAATTTATATGGACGTCCCCTTTCGTCGACCCCTGGCAAAGCATTTGACATCTGAAATCGGTATTGAAAGGTTAACATGGACGACCCCCTTTGCCGACCCCTTACACTGAATTTAATATCTGAAATCCATTGCTCATCTCTCAAAACTCTCGTGTACCAATTTTCGTCTGAATCCGATGTATAATAACGACAATATCGCATCAACAGTGAATAGTTAATATGGACGACCCCTTTGGCCGACCCCTGATTTTAGTTTGGATAAGTGAAATCAGTTGTTTGTCCCTAATAACTCCCATGTGCAAAATTTCACCCCAATCCGATGTATAAAAACGTCAATATCACTAAGATACTGAAAATTTAATATGGACGACCCCTTCTGCCGGCCCTTACACTGAATTTGATACCTCAAATCGATTGCTCGTCATTCAAAACTATCGTGTACCAATTTTCATCTGAATACGATGTATAATAACTGCAATATCGCAAAAACAGCGAACAGTTTATATGGACGACCCCTTTGGCTGACCCCTTACACAAAATTTGACACCTGAAATCAATTGCTCGTCTTTCAAAACACTCATGTGCAAATTTTCAACGCGATCCGACGAAAAGTAACGTCAATATCGCGAAAACAATATTTGTCTTCTATGGACGACCCCCTTCAGAAGGGGTCTTCCGAAAATCTAAAAACATTTTTCATCCTTCCTGGTCCTATTAAGCATCCATGCCAAATTTCAGCTCTCTAGCTCTTAAGACGGCTGAGTCTATAGAGGACAAACAAACAAACAAACAAACAAACAAACATACAGAAATTGCTTTTTATATATATAGATATGACAAATCTAGCGTAATATTCCAAAAGGGCGAAACTGCCAAATGTAAACAAATCGAGTTAACGGTCATTCCGGATATTCGCGGTTGCACTTCACCTTTTGAACACGGTTGCATCTTAAAATTGCTTAAACCTTTCAAAAAATTGATAAAATTCAATTGGGCGAAACTTCATGTTGATGCATTTTCGTTGGAACGTGAAGTTACGCCTATTCAAAATGGGGTTAATATTTCTCTTCGTGTAGGGCCAATGGGCTTAACTGAGTTGACCGTGTGTGACAAAACGGCCTAATTAGTTTTTGCGTGTAGGACCAAAGGGCCTGCTAGTTTCGCCCTTATGAAATGTTACGCTAGATATGTGACAAAACTATGACTTAAAATAAAATAGTACAAAAAATTTAAAAAGCTTTGTTTAGGTTCTGCAAGATTTGTGTCAGTTTTTGTTATTTTTCATTTGTCGTATTTTTGCCACAGGTCTGTCAATTTTTTTAAATTTGATTGTAATTTTTTTTTCCATAGTTTCGTCTTTTTTATTTGTTTCGATTATAGTCATTTTAACATCTTCACATCATTCATCACTTATATCAAGGATGCAGTTTGCGGAAAATTACTGAGAAACTTATCCGGTGACGTTTACTCTTCGATTCGAACTCACGGACATCGGCTCAGGAGGCAACTGACTTGCCAACTGAGCAGAGATGTCAGGTGTCTTGATTTTTCAGGATTTGTTCTGATTTTCGAGAGGTCGTCCTGATTTTTCAAAAACGCTTAAATTATCCTGATTTTTGAAAAAATGACCTTTAAAATGTCCTGATTTGTCTTGATTTTTGAAAAATATCTACACTACAACTGAATTTATTGTTAAATGGTGAGGAAATCAAATTGTTCATTCGACTTTCAGTCGTTCACAGCATTTTTAACCCTTCGTTTCATGATTTTTTATTTTTCCCTAAAAATCACTTTAGACAGTTCAAAATGATGTGTACATCAAGAAAAAAAATTAAAATAAAATACGATTTTTTCGTTTTTCCATACATTAATTGTTGCAAATTTGTTACTTTATGAAACGAAGGGTTAAGTTAAGTGGAACCGCCATATTGGATTTCAAGAATTTTATCTTCTATCCGTTCAGCCCCTTCACCCCATACACACACTGTGGGGGTTCTATGCCACTGGTTTATTGCCAGTTCCAATTTGTTTCCATTAAAAACATGATAATTAAATAAACAAACTTACCCGAGAGAATATTTTCAGTGTGTGTTCGAATGAACTCTGGATACACACAAAAAAAAGCATAGTAAAACTACTAAATCCGTGGTTTAAATGAACAACAGGCAACCATATTTTTGAGTCAAATATGTTTTGTTCTTTATATTACCTTACGCATAGCTATTTTACCATGTGCTCAATTTGGCTGCGCATGGTAAATTCGACTGCGTTTTAGTAAAATTGTCAATGAAATGATGCATGGTTATACTTCGTGCCTAGTAAAATTGATATGTTTCATGATGAAACTAGTATGTGTTATGATAAAGATTAGTATGCACGAGGAGCTTGATTTCAATAGTAAAATTACTATGCATGTTTGTTTGTTTATTTGCATGCATGCATTATGATTTCATGTAAAACATTGAAATTCACACTTCCGACACACGTCGGTCAATGTAAGTGTGTTCTCCCGATGCTCTGGAAAGATTTTTTCAAAGTTATGAAACTTGAAAGCAGCTCAAAATGTGTTTGTTTACTCGCGGGTTTGATGATTAATGATCCTGGATAAGTATAAACAACAAGAATGTTTTCCATAGTAAAATTATCATACGCACTGATGTTTTTGAGTCAAATATGCTTTGTTCTCAAGAGTATCATGTGCGTAGTATTTTGTTGATATGAATTGGTGCCACAATGTCTAAATTACTATGCGATCGCTAGTTGTAATAGAAATTATGATGAAATCATCATGACCATAGTTTTTCCGACAACAAATATTGGCAGCTATCAAAAATTACCAGGTACATAGTAATTTTAATAATGTTTCATGTGCACTTTTACAAAATTGATGTTATAATTTACGTGGTTGAAAATACTATAACGCAGAAATGGTAAAATTATCATGATAACGTCTTTGGAATAGCAACGCAATTTGTTTCCGTGTAGAATCGCGCGGTCGAGCCGGTTCTTCGCGCCAAAAATCGCTTGCACTGTGGCCGGTCGATGTTTTTTTCAACGTGTTACAACGAGAAGCGGTATTCCGCGCGAGTTGAGTAATCGCTTCGCAGTTCGCTTCGCACTTGCAGGATGTAAACAATCCACTATGAACTAAATCCACCCAAATTTTCATTAAATTCTACTCAACGGTTAAAAATTTGGAGCAATTTCATCGTTGACACCCTTTATTATTTATGCCTTCACCGGGAATCGATCTCATGACCGTCGGCTTAGAAGATTTGAACGCTACCCTCTAGACAACGAGCGGCCACTTTCAAGAAAAACATTCAAATACCAAATGTCGTTCTTAACCTTCTCGAGTGGTAAATGATGTAATCTTCCAATAGCTTCATCTGGACCGGAACAATTAATCATACACCCGCAGGACAAACCCTTCATTTTTCTTATCTCGGCTCCTTTCATTTTTTTTCCGTACCACTTCCACCCAATGAGGTTGTAAAGATTTATTTGCTACTATCTTGAACCACTATTTCTGAATGATGATTATGTTCCATGCCTTAACACCAACTAGCCAGTCGGTACCTTATCATATTTCCTAGTTTTATTTCATTTTATTTTATTCTTCCATAGCAAAATAAACAATTCCAAATTTATTAACCTGCCATCTCATGAGTAATCTCCCAAGTCCAAGTGACTCATTCAGACGAAAAACAATAAAACTACAAAGATGCAACTAGTACCTATGTACCGCACCAAATGCAACCAATTACGGAACAGGACGGTTTTTTCTTGATTTTATTTTTTCCATCCATGACAAGTCTCTCATCGCTTATCGCCATTTTTAGAAACTTGCCCTTCTGGCACGGACAACTTTAAATTGTTCGCCCCGCAGCTTTAACAACTCTCTTTAGATGGTGGTGCCGTATTATGTCCGTGCAATTTTATTTAAAAAGGTGCGATCGGCTTCAGGGTGGTTTATTTCTAAATTTTGATCGAGGAGTTGAACTCGATTCCATTTTTCATTTTACATTAGAAGACCTTAAAGCTAAAAAAACTCTTAAATTTTATGCATTTTCAGTAAATTTGGCAACAAACTTAACATTCTTCAGACTGTTGTTGGAAGATCGCGAATCCGATTTAAAAGTTGCCACCCTATGCCAGTTTTTATACGGTAAGGATCGATTGAGGTTTGACGTTTACAACAACGGCTGGTTTTCCTGAAATTCAAGGCACGGATTTTGCTGAAGTCAGCAGAGTCAAACTGCATTTACAGGCTCTTTTTGGCCACCTTACAATAATGGCTTGGCCAACAACAACAGCAACAGTTGAAAGATAGATCAGCAGATTTTGCCTGAGCTACGTGGAGAAGCTAGAAAAACTTAAAAGCCGCGTGTTGAGAAATATGAATTATTGCGGACACGACTCAAGGATGACCTTTTTTTTTTTTCTTCCGATGACTTTAGGTTAATTTTATTTTGTGAGACGGTTCCGAAGACCTAAAGCTGATTGTTATCGAAAACCGAAATTAATTCATTTTTTTAACTCGACTAGGTTAAGTTGAAGTTAAGTAAAAGTTCTTTTTATTTTTTTAAATTTTTTTTTTTCAATGTTTTTACATACTTTAAAGAAGCATCAATAAACAGCAACACAATTAAAACTTTCAAGTCTTTCCAATCGATCTGCTCCAGTTCTTCTAATGAGTCGACATCTCTGTAATAGACGTTGTTTGCAAACCTTTGCCTGAAATGTTACTTAAAAGCCCATTCAGTTCTATGCGTATGGGTCCTACCCTATGACGAGATTGCTCAGAATTCGATTCAATTATTTGGTTATGCACCTCGTGCCAGTCAACTTTTAAAACCTCGAACCCGAATTTCAACTAAAGCAATTTTCGGTTGATCAAAAATTGATAAACCTCATTGTTCAACGAACCATTCAGAAGTTGCAGCCGAGAAAGAAGTGGAAAAACCTACCAAGAGAGAAAAATCTCTGTCGAACAAAAACAATTACGTGGGTTTGGAGTTTTTCTTGCAGCCACTCGAGTCGGTCGGCCTTCAACGATTACAGCTCGTTTGTCTTTTTCGGTGAAAAAAGGTTTTCTCCCATTTTGCTCCGGTTTAATTGTTCCCAATTCGAAAATATTGGTGCCGCCCTAGCAGGAGTTGACAAATTTTGGTGACTCACCTGCTGCGGTGAAAATGTTAGAAATCAATTGGTACATACCTAGTTTGAAGAAAAAACAAATCGAATAAATTTTTTTTGTTTTATTTATAAAATTAGGCGGCACAATAATGCGTCCTACTGTTTTCAAATCCAACAACAAAGGACCGGATCGGAC
Organism: Uranotaenia lowii; assembly: GCF_029784155.1. Classification (NCBI taxonomy): domain Eukaryota; kingdom Metazoa; phylum Arthropoda; class Insecta; order Diptera; family Culicidae; genus Uranotaenia; species Uranotaenia lowii. Next base: position 24,478,858 of record NC_073693.1, read on the forward strand.
CATATTTGCCGCGTGTTTGTACAAGCGGTTAATACTATGCATGAAAAACTGTTCTAGTTAATAAAGTATTGTTTGATGTCAACTCTATCTCTCATTACTTATCAAATATAGTTGTCCGATACTTGATGAAAATTTTGTATATGATGAAAAAGCTTGTTACTCGCACCGAGCCAACATTGAACCCATCGCTCCCCTATCAACTACGAAACGAAGTGAAAACAAGTTCGCCTGCAGCAACACCCCTGACAGGTACAGCAACGGAACGTCAGTAATCTCGACACACGACAGCGAAGATTGAGAAACAAGCGTAGCAGAAAACGTGACACAGCATTTCTCGGTTTGGTGACTTGTGTTCTTAAGTAGTTTACGAAGTGAACAGGTATAAGATACGATTTATAGCCGATACCTAAACTTATAAGCTTTACTATCTTTAGCCAGTTTACGAAGATTTATTAGCCGATTAATCCATAACCTTCCGCTATCAGTTTCGTCAGTGCCTTCCGCAATAAGTGCTTGAATTCATGATAGGTAAGCAGATCTTACATTACCAGAAACTCTTCACTACAAGTAATTCCTAATAATTATTATAATCTAGTACCCAACATTGTAATTGAGAGGTACGCTTTGAGTAAGCAGACGACTGCTGAAATTCGAAATAACTACACGGTGAGGTTTCATATAATCTGTTAACTGCAATAAGAGAACTTAACCTCAAAATGTTACAGGTTGTTACGACACTGAACCAACGGCTTAAGCCAAGTTTATATCGAGTTGCTAGACGGTCAATCACTGACTGTAAGTTCATTTCAACTAAATAACCAGACATAGTCTAACACTGAAATATATTTTCAGGAATTTTATATTCTTTCAAAAGGAATTAATAATAAAATTGACTGATTAAACCGTCGTGCAACAAAGCTTCTCATAATTGATCTTTCGTTAATTTTTGTTGAAAACGCAGATTTCAGTGGTGGAATAGAGTCATCTTTATTCATGTTTCGTCAGTCTAGTCATTACATAACTACACAATACATTAGCGATTGCTATTGTCTCACTCTCCACTTATCGTCTTCCCTAGCCGGGAATGTACTCATTTCTGAATGAGTACTTTGATACTCTTACCCAGAATATCTGGCAACACTATTGTGTTACCACGAACCCAATCTGAGTAGTCTTGCTTAACCGTGTGATGATGTAAACATTTGTACCGTGTTTATCTTCATCACCTGTCATCCGCAATCATTGATCTCGATTGTGAATTGGACACAAGCATGTGGATAACCAAAACAAACAATGTTTTGGTGTCTGCTGCTGTTCCGGACGCCGGAGGAAACCGTAAGTTTCGACAATTTTCAACATCTATCTTCTTCTAATCTTTTATCCGTCTGTATTTTTTCAATTTTTGAAATGAATTCGGATCAAAAAGCGGTCAAATCAAAGTATCTTTCTGTTTTAAGTTCAATATGTATAAAAGACGGAAAAATACTCAGTTAAGATTCCGGTCGACCTAGTCCGAATTGGGGAGCTTTCCTTTAGACGCCTGTCATCAGCTTTTGTACAGTCACCTTATCAACTTTCTTCACCACAGAAAGCCCGGTTTGAACTACTTCTCGCTGCTAACAGTTTTTTGGATCTTCTTTATGTTCTGCTTTACTATGGTCCCATATTTTTCGAATGGACGAAGTTCTGGTGTGTTGTGAGGGTTCTTATCCTTGGGCACAATCTGAATATTGTGGTGATAGAGAAACAACAGAGAGATCAATAGTGGGCGAAGAACACATGCGGGATATACATGGAGTGTATCGATAGAAGATCCAGCAGTCGACCGATGGAGCTCGACATGGACGCAGGCTGAAGCCTATTTTGTCACGTTCACCAGGGTGTTATTGGTAAACGCGCCGCTGTACTCAAAAATGGCGGGTTCAAGTCCCGACACGCCGGTGAGCCGTTTTAACTTTTTCGAAAAATTCATGATATTTACGGCTTATATTCTTTCTTTCTTTCTTTCATATCTCATACTAGAAGTGGTCACATCGAATGAGGAAGGCTTCGTGATAGCCAAAGTCAATGGGATCTTCTTCTGTAGCTGCTGCGCTCCGCCGATGTGGACCTTGGAGAAATTTAGCGCTACGATGGATAAGATAGTCGAGGTGTTCATATGTCAAAGCCCCGTTATTATCGCGGGAGATTTGAATGCGTGAGACCAGAAATGGGGTAGTTCCCTTCAGAACGCCAGAGTCTACTTGAAGCACTTCTAAGGCTGGATGTGGACCTGGCAAACGTAGGTTATACTAGGACCTACCATAGAAAGGAACGTGAAGCCATTATAGATATCATATTAGCTAGTCCCAGATGGACAAGTAATTGGAGGGTGAGCGAGCAACCACTTTGCGATCCGCTATCATGTGGGTAAGTCAGACAGATGAGAGGTGAACGACGCTGGAGGACAAAACAATTTAATCGGAATGTCTTTATCGAAGTGGGAGTAAAACCTGTCTAACTGCTTTTCAAAAATGCGAAAAGAAGCCTTTGCCAAGCAATAAAAGAGAGTTGAAAGGCATGTTTTAGGAAACTTGGTCTTGATGCCAATGACCGACCATGAGGTGAAGCCTACAGGATAGTCCTGGCAAAAAACAAAAGTGGTAGCACACCACCTAAAATGTGCTTCAACAAACTTAGAGAAATAACGAGAGAGCTGTTCCCTCAACATATTTATTATCAATAGCTGGCCGCAAGTCCCGTACGACTGAGATACGAGCGAGGTGTTAATATCGCTGGAAGAACTGCGTGACATCGCAAAATCCCTTCAGCTGGAAAAGGCTCAGGGTCCAGATGGTATCCCGAACATTGCAGTTAAGGCCGCGTTTATGGAATTTCCCGAAATATTCCGATCGCCACTGCAAATTTATATTGAGGAAAGGATGTTTCCAGATGTTTGGAAACGACAGAAGCTGGTTCTGCAGCCCAAACCAGGAAAGCCATTGGGGAACCCATCGGCATACAGGCCAATGTGCCTACTGGATACGGTGGGAAAGATTCTGGAAAAGGTGATCTTGAATTGTATCCAGCGGTACACCGAGGCGAAGGCGAATTGTCCAACAATCAATTCGGCTTTCGACAAGGGCGATGCATAGTCGACGCTATTCGTCATCAAAAACGGCTGATAAAGCCAGACTCATGTAGAGAAGGGGGAATCGTTTTTGTGCGGTAGTAACACTGGATGTGCGCAACGCCTTCAATAGTGTAAGCTGGGCAGCGATTGCATCTTCGCATATAAAAATGAGCATACCAAAATATCTGCAGAACCCTAAGCTACAATACATGACGAGTGAAAGATTTCAGAAAAGTAGATGTTACAGCTGTGGAATATTACGTACGGTGAGGTGCTGAGATTGAACCTGTCAGAAGGAGTAAAGTTGGTTGGTTTTGCGGACAACCTCGTTCTACTAGTGACGGGTTACTCAATAGAAATAGTCCAGTTAAAGCTTCAGAGGCTGTAGAAGCGGTGGGTGAGCTTGTTATTACTGGACAAGCGGGCTCGGTCGGTCTCGGATCTGCAGGCCAGCATGTACTTCGTCTTGGACGTATTAATCATTAACCCAATCCTTTTAACTCAACCACGGTAAAAGAAGAGAGAGTTTTACATTTTAGGCTTAATAGTTTTGAATACTAGAATAAAGTACATAATGCATTTTTAATGTTTCAATAAAAATCTAACCTTTTCAAAAAAATTCTAGTGGGTAAGAGGGGGAAAAAATCAACCTGAGAATGAAATTCCATTTAAACCTCATCAATATCTGCCGGTTTTTTCTATGTCATCGCGCGATTGTTTGTAGGTACATTTTTCTCCATAGCCCGTTCAACGCTCGCAAACGTGAGAATCCTTATGGGAAAACAGAAAATTCAAAAGGATTGCCTCCACCACCCAAGAACGGTTTCGCTGTTGGTTGATGTGTCGTGACTTGGGCACTCCTATAGCCATCCTCGTTTGCTACGTCCTACGCCCAACCTTACGGGGGCTCGAGATCGACCGGTCCTCCGTAAGGTTTGAGGTTATGAAACTGAGACGTACGAGCCAAAAGAAACAGAACCCGCCGCTTGTCAGAAGGTGCAAATTCTTTTCGACAGCGCCGACAGCACTGCTGGGACCCAAAATCAATAATAATATAATAAGGTTATTACAGAAAATTCAACCTGTCGTTTTGCTTCAGCACCCAAGTATGATGGTGCCACATTTTACTGTCAGATTCAGTTAAAGAGAAGGTAGTGTTATGTTTCTGTTTCCACATATTTATTAGAATGTAACTACCCTTACCTTGGGACATAACAGCTCTAGCTTGATTCAGCCAAAATCGAGAAACTAGTCGCGGATTCCCGTTATGGCCCGAAATCACCAATCCAATGTCGAGGATAAAGTCATTCCAACTTTAGTTCACCTTAGCATGACGTATGTGGTTCGGTTTGACAGTTTTTTTTTCTGCTCGCTGTCAAATATGAACAGTTGAACAGGTTTGATTGAAAGCATTTCTCGTGTGCTGATGCCCTTAGCGTGATTCCTACCAATTAAGGCGAACATCCGCCGCTAGATTTGGACAGTCCATGGCAGGGGCAACATGATGATGACTGGTGACATTGGAAGTAAGGTTTTGACCGTACTGAGAGAAAAGTGTGGTTTGTACTCTTTTTTTCCATAAAAAAAAACATTTAACCGGACTGATCATATAAACTATAGTTTTGTATCTTTGTAAACCAAATAAATCCTAGATTCCAAAACTATCCATTAAAGTTATCAAAGATCAACTCCGGAGGGAACAACTAAAGATTTGCAAGCATCAAAAACTTGTTCCATTCCACTCTAAATCTAGTTATCTATAGATGCATCGCAAACATAAACGCCAGAAACCGAACTCATTTTACGGTCGTCTATCACATCAACAACGAACGACAACAAATTCGAAAGCGCTTTATCGGAAACATAAATCACTCAAGGGAGGCTCATTCTGCTGTGTTCCATTAATCGCGCTTGGTATCCCCCGAACGAATGTCGATGATTTTGTTGTCGCGTTCTTTTGAAGTTTAAGTGGCAACAAGCTTGAATAGCTGTTGCGGTTGCTGTCTCTCGATTTTTAAGGATTGTTCTTGAGTGTAATGAAATTTAGTTATTGGATTATTGGTGTTTTTGGGTTCTTAGGTTGTTAAATTTCAAGAGTTTAGCGAACTATTGAAAGCCGAAAACCTTTTTTCTACACATATCCAACAAGTGTTATGTACTATTTGGATTCATTTCAAATCCTTAAGGTTGCAAGACGTGGTCATTTTAAACCTTACTAAGTAAAATTATTAAGTCAACTATCCGTACATGCAGTAAAAGTCATCACAGAACTTTGGAATTTGATAACAGTGATGTCAATCTTCCATATTTTGTCTGCATCTTCAAGACTTTTTGGACTTCCGTCAGACATTTTTTAAGGTTTCCAGACGTCCAGACTTCCAGACTTTTGACATTTCTTTCAGACAATTCCAGATTTTTGAGTTTGGACAAGTTCAATAAAATAACGAAAATTCTAAATTTTCATGGTATAATACCAGGAAATGTTTAGTATCAGGAATAAAACATTGTTAAAAAGATATTTATGGGCAGATACTTGTTAAACATAACACGTAAAACCCCCCAGGTGCTGAAATTGGCAGCATTATACAGTACTGCGCAGTATACTGTCTGCAAAATTGATATCTGGCGACCACAAAAAAAGGTCACCACCTAAATAAATAGTTGACCATCCAGACTTTTCCAGACATTTTTCCTAAAAGCTTCCAAACTTTTTAGAAAAACACTAAGCATCTCTGCTCGGCACATAACGCAACGATTCAGATAATTCTGTACGAAAACCTCATTCAATCCACCTCAAGTGACTCAGAGAAAGGACGCACTTTAATCGAAAGTTCAAAACTCAATTTTCTCACCGTAGAGCACCACGGTGAAAACACTGGGCCGACATGTTCAAGCCACGAAAAAGCAAGACAAAAACATTTATGATGGTGTGCATTAGAGATGTACCGAATAGTGGTATTCGGTGAACGGCCGAATACCGAATATTGACCTTTTCAAATATTCGGCCAAACGAATATTCCATTGAGTTTTTAATGAAAAAAAATTAAGCGATTATTTCAATACTCTCTATTTCTTCCATATCAATGCACCTTATATTTTTAGTCGATTATTTTCAACCAGATGATAATATCGGATGATGTATTACAAGATATTTTTTAAGTAGAGTTTTTATGATTTTTAAAATGCCACCAACAACCGGAAAGACATTAGCTAGGGTCGCTTCTATAGGGCGTTTATCACCAAAGAGATTGCGTTCCTGTGAAATCTTGGACAAAACATGTCAAAACAGGTGTCAAGCTTATTGAAATTGATTCTTTGATATCGAACTAGATGAAGGTCGAATTTGAGAAACATATCTTCAAAAAAATTGTTTAAATGAAAAATGATCTTAACCTTAAGTATACCATACTTTCAACCACAGGTATCACACAGTCAGGCAAGCAGGACGATTTTTAAACAAAAAAAGGGCAAAATTTATGTTTATTTTGAAATTTTGAAAAATCGTAATTGAACACAAAATCTAAAAAATTTAAGAGAAATTGAGTTTTTTATTTGATTTAGCAAATAATCTTAATAAACCCTAGCAAAATTCGGGAAGCTCTAAGCAATATCTGGACATCTCGGCCAGATTGGACTTATCTGTATTTATGGGCAAGCATGACGATATCAAGAAAATCTGGAATAAACTATAATCAAAGTATAAAGCGTTACTTGTCTCCTGAACGATCTACTGTGAAAGATACACGGATACACCTTAGATGTTTAGCTGAAACCATAAGTTTTTAATGATTGTGTAACTTTTACAATATCACTTTTGGAAATTTCATAAATTATCCAAAATCATTTGAAAATTTTGCAAGTCTGTAGTAGATATTCGGCCTATTCGGCCGAATACTTAGCTCAACTATTCGGTGAGCCGAATATTCGGCTTAACGGTTTTTCGGCGGTATTCGACCGACCGAATATTCGGTACATCTCTAGTGTGCATAATAACAAACGATGAATTCGGGCGAGTGTTAAGCTTCGTATATATTGGTAAACGCAATAAGCCAAGCCAGGCCAGCTGCCGTCGCTGTCGCTCTCCATGGTGAAAACATTTTTTTACTGTAGTGTGTGTTCGCTCTGTCGTGTTGATTTACAAATTCTCTACAGAGGTTCATCTAAAACTTTCTGCGGTGCGTTTCAGAGAATCTCTACCGAGAATCGAAAACCGAGCTTGTCGGTCGTCGGTGATTCTTGTTAGAGAAATTCCACGCCTGCTTACCAGCGCACTTTCTCATCAAGAGCTCCGTCAGTACTGCGTACGTGGTGGGAGATGCTCCTTACCGCAGCACGAGGACCATGTCACTTGCACCGGTCCTTTTGACGCTTTGGACGTTTACGGTCCACTCGTATTTTTCGCAACTCATCCCCATAAGATCCTTCGGTTTTGAGAATTTTTTAAAGGCATTCCTATCACGGGATGTGCCTAACTTGTTTGGAGCTGTTGATTCAACCTTAGCTGCAGCCGGTTTCTCTTAGGGAGCAATCGGTGTCGCCAGCACCTTTTTCTCTTTGCGTCCGACTCTCTTAGACCTTCGTCTCGATAGCTTGGATTTCCTGCATCTCGTGCCGAACTCGCGGAATTATCTGTGCTACCTCTCCGCCCTCGACGTGCTGCTAGACTCGCTATTGAATATCAGGCGAGCCTGCAGCTCATTGTCAAACTCGCGCATTGCAAGCCTCCCGATCGTTGAAGCTATTTCGTAGAGAGGTGTAGAAGCATCTCCATTTTCAGCGATTTCACGTTCCTCTTCAGCTGGTCTGTTTTAAGGCTTGCACCCAGTCCTTTAACTCCCGAGGTAATTTACCTCACCGTTTCAAATTAACTCAGGATCTCGACGTCTCTCGGTGCTTTTGAGTTCATCACTTCTTCAAAAGCTCTCGTAGATGAATCCGCCATGTGAGGATTGTCCTTGTGGCCTACAGCCAACTTCAGTGGAGGAATCCTACTCTACTCCTCGTTACCGGGGTCTCTCCCTCTCCCTTTTGAAAGCTTGTCCATGTTATAAGGGTCCCAACTCAAGAAAGGGGTCCGCTTCCTGTAGGTGTTGGGAGGCGCCTTTACGTGTAGGGGTCCTGTAGGCGCCTTTACGTTCCCTAGGCTATCCCTTTCGAATGCTGACACAGTGTTGGCCTTGTGCCCTTTCAAGGCCAAGGCTTAAGGCCAGACTAGCTCCGCAAGTCAGGATGTTCAGTCCAGTTGGAGTTAGTTTGAGCAAAGCTTCCACAAAAGACTCGTCAATGTGACGAAAACTTACTAGAATCAGCTTGCAAAACATCATAGAGCAGGTTCATTGAAAAGTAGCTAACTCTGAGGCGAAATGTTTTAATTGTTTAAAACCCAAAAAAAAGAAGAAAAAAAGAAAAAGATTATTAAAATTATGATCGTTAACCTACAAAGGGTGAACGTTCCATAGTATATGGTTAGACAAAATTACTTACTATAGTATGTATGCAATTGAATTGAAGCATCCAAGTGTGTTTGACATACTTCAAGCAACAATTATCAACCATTTCGTTAGGCTTCAGTTCATTCTTCGATTTGGCATGGATTCAATTGTTTCCAAATCTAATTGTCTTAGAGGCAGTGTCGTGAAAACAGTCGCAAATGAATCGAACACACCGCATTTAGGGTTGATTAATGGGAGCAATTTTCAGTGCCAGTAGGTAAGGCACTGCTGGAGCAAATATCTCTAGATGAAATTGATTGATCCACATTTACTTGCTGCCACCAACCAGTAATTGGTGGGTGTCGCTTTGAGCCGTTTCTAATATGTGTGAGAGAGGTGTGATCCATTGAAACTATCGATTGAGTCAATTTTCTAAGGTGTTTTAGTGGTCCATTCAAATACTTTGTATCGCAAAAAAATCCATTTTCCCCTAATATTATTAATCGCACCTTTCGTTGTTCACTTAGTTTGTTCATCACTCAAGTGAAAAAGCAAGCGGTGGAAGTCCCTAGGCGCACATGTCCAAAAGCGCTAGATGATTTGTGACCAAACCTTCAGGCGTGTTGTGGCGTTGTGGCTCGAAAGAACGTTCGCGAAAAGTGAGGAAAAATTTATTGCCACTTGAGCAAAACAGTGAGAGAGAGAAAGGTGATTGGTGAGAAAGTGCTCGAAGAAATGATTGGAAAAATAGCTAATGATCGCTAAGCGTTTGAACTAATATTTGAAACCGATTTTCGAAAGTCAGTATCGACCTGTGGTCGGTCGTGCAAATCACATTCGAGCGGTGTCGGCACCTGTAAACTGGCCCAGGCTAAGGAATGGGCTAAGTTAGGCTCCGGGCTGAATGTCTGCCAAGCGGAAAAAGTTGTTTTTTCCTAAGGTGCAACCGATTCCCATTGCAGGTGATCGATGTTAGAAAGGTTTCATCTGAAATAATTTACGTTAGAGTTGTAATTATTTTGTTTATCGTGGGAATTGTTGCCCAGCCCTTTTGAAAGTAGGGATAAATTATTTCGTACGCTTGTGTTTTTTTCACTTAAACGAATGGGTTGAACCTTAAAATTAATTTAACAAACTTAACAAACATCGACCAGTACAGGAAATCTCGAGAGAAAATTTAATTTGATATTGATTCCTCAACAATAATGTTTCCCAACTCAAAACATCCATGTTTCCAACATTTACATTCTTACGAAAAAAAAACCGCATGGAATCGTTATGAAAAATTCATCCACGTTCCTTGATGAGTCCTTGTATATCTGTGGGTATGTAGAAACATATGTAAATATGTCCCCGTGGTTTGCGGAATCGAAAAATTAAATCTAAAAATAACCTGGCCCTGATGGGCGGCTCGGCTCGGCTGTTGGTTGGAGTTTCCTTATATCAACAGTTCCACACCCAGCTGTTTCCGATTGCATAAGTTCCGCTTCTCTGGCTGTTGTAGGCAGTTATGATGGTGCCAAGCAAACATAGGTCCCTTGCTTGTCATTATTATCCTTTGGCGTTTTTTTCCCGATTCTTGTTCCATTTAGCAGATGGAAATCGGTCTGTTTTTGTGGTTTGCTAATGACTACAATTCGCCTCCATCTCTTTCTCCGGTCGCGAAGAGTTTTATTGGTTTTCTGAACTATAATGTTGAGCAAGCTTTTTATTTTTTTAAATTTCATACAGACAGCAGTTAAAACGCAGCCTAAGATAAAATATTTTTCACTTCTAAATCAACTGATTCATTTGATTTGGAAAAACGTTTTATTTATTGGGAACACTACATCTCCGAAATCTCCGGAAAAGAAAAGTCAAACATACAGTATGAAAGTAAGAGGTCCAAAATTATTTCCTTAGAAACATTTGTAGTTTTTAGCCAAATTAAGAAAAAATATTAGAAAGAACTGGCACCCCTGGCTCAAGCTGAAAGTGTTTTTTGGAACAGTTTTTATTAAGCCGATTTTCAGGTGTTAAATATGTGTTTTTGATAAATAATTTCATTTGGAGCGTGGCTGAAGTGTTTGTGCTACTGACGGTTATGGAGGTATAGGTAAAATTGTCGCAGATAACAGGTAATTTAAGAATTCTTATTTTTCGATTTTGCAATGGTTGTGTGATGACGCGTCAGTGCATGGTGGTTCTAAAAAATTCCGCTAGTGACATACAGATGTCACTAGTAGAGTTTAAAAAAGGTTCGCGACATCTGGTGAGTAATTTTGTTTTTGTGCTAGCGCTATCTAGGGAATGATTTTTTTTTAAATGTCTGTTAGATATGTGATAAAAATGATAAAACTGTTTGTTTTTCAAATAAAGATATTGAAACACATTTGTCATAAAACGCAAACAAAATTCAAAAATCCTTTATCCTGAATCAAGTAAACATAATTCTGCGCGCGCGTGTGTGTGTGTGTGTGTGTGTGTGTTTATTTTTTTATTCATTCTATGTTGGCTGAAATGAAGAGTACATTATCAACAATTGAATTGAAATCATTGTTGTCGCCTGGCAACGGCGCTATATACATGAATGGTGAAACTTTATCTGTGGTGAAACGATTATAACAAGCATTTCATGTTATTAGTTCTTTTATGTTCTAGATGGCGGATTCTGAATAACTGAGGGTTGGTTCGTTGTGTGTGTGTGTGTGTGTGTGTGTGTGTGTGTGTGTGTGTGTGTGTGTGTGTGTGTGTGTGTGTGTGTGTGTGTGTGTGTGTGTGTGTGTGTGTGTGTGTGTGTGTGTGTGTGTGTGTGTGTGTGTGTGTGTGTGTGTGTGTGTGTGTGTGTGTGTGTGTGTGTGTGTGTGTGTGTGTGTGTGTGTGTGTGTGTGTGTGTGTGTGTGTGTGTGTGTGTGTGTGTGTGTGTGTGTGTGGGGTGTTAGCGTGGTGAAAATTGACGTGATTAGGTTCGTTCGGTCGTCGGTGTTAATAAATAAAGTGTAATAATGCTGCTGAAGCAAGAGAGCAACAATGGTGATTTCCTCCTCCGTTCAGTTGCTTGGGAAAAGTGTACATCAGGCAAGCGAGGCGCGCTCGGATGCGTTTTTTCTTTCCTTTCTTTTCCTCTTTCTCACCCTGTTTGCATAATGCGTTAGAACGTTTTTGCCCGTTAGGTCGTTCTTGCTCTTCTCGTTTTAAACGCGTGAAAAACTTCGGTGAGTGGCACCGGTACCAAGTGCGTTATACGTGTATGACAATGCCACGTTAGGACGTTTTTGCTATTCTAGTTTTAAGCGCGCGATGATCTTCGGTGAGTTGCTCCGGTGCCATACGTGTATCACAATGCCACGTTAGGACGTTTTGCTCTTCTCATTTTAAGCGCGCGATAAAATTGTGCATTGTGCGTGTATGACAATGCCACGTTAGGACGTTTTCTCTCCTCATCATTAACGCGCGGTAAAACTCGGTGAGTTGCACCGGTGCTAAGTACATTGTATGTGTATGACAATGCCATGTTAGGACGTATTTGCTCTAAATAAAAACGCGATGAACTCGATAGTGTGCGACGCGACGAACATTAAATATTTAACTTTGCTTTGATCACATCCCTTCCCAAAGGGAATCCAGATCTAATTTACCTTCCTCACTAACAAACCACCCTTCCTGTGACGACCGTGGAGATTTAGAGGTGTATTCGGTCTCTAGTAGCAACGGAAGTCGAACTAACAATCCTTCCCTTTCCCCGATGAACCGTAAGGACGTGGCCGGCGCCGTTATTGACCATATAAGATAAGGAACCTTCGAAACGTGTACACAGAAAATGGTAAGCTAATCCCAAGCCCCATTTATTTGGATCTGTGTACAATTTTGATGGTTCTTGTCAATCACGGAGAAGCAACTACTGAAATGTACGGTTTATCTAAGCTCAAGCTAAGCTCAAATTAAGAAAAAATATTAGAAACTGCGTTTAAAGTTACTACGACTTTTTTGAAGTGTTTGTTGTTCGATGTGACTTTCACCTTAACATTTGCACAAATGACACTTGACCTCTAGGGCACGTTTCTCTGAGAAGGAAAAATAACGATAACAACTGCTTCAGTATGTATTGCGCTTTCCCAGCTCAACTCTATTTATCGAAGCAGCTACATACTTGGTATTGCACCAAGATAGTTAAATTTCTTGAGTTATCTTTCCCAGTCACGCCATGGAGCCATTCTTTGAAGGGTTCCATAATAAATTATGGAAAAATGTATTTCCGTTTAGACAACAGTCAACTGCATTTCCGATGCAATTGTTCAGTCAGTTGTTTGCGGCAACTATAGTTCTTCTCTAATTTTGTGAATTTATAAAAAGCCAGATTCTATGAGAACAAATCGATTAGAGTCAAAATTAAATTTCAACCAATTTTTCTCGAAAATATCTTGAAGAAGTCTCGGGGAATTTTTTTTACAAAGACTGTGCATAAAGTCACCGATGTCTCAAAGGATCCTTTGAGGAAAACCTCAAAGCCATTAATAAGTAGTGTGATAACTCTTCAGTCGTAAAGTAATCTGAAAAACGGTTGTCTGAAAACATAAACGCGATGGGTTATAAACTAGTTTCTTTCCCATCTCATCTCATCTCGTTTATCTTAATTAATCAACAGCCGTTGTTCATTCAACCAAACTATGCTGAAGGACACGTAGCAATCATTTAATCCATCGTCAAATATCAACTTCTCTTGGTATTTCCTCAAGACACTGTCATTAACATAAATGAAAAACTGGAAAAAATGACAGAAATTTGACAACTGAAAAACTGACAGAACACAGAAATGACAAAAATTACATAATTGATAGAAATTACAGAAATAACTCATATGATATGACAAAAAAAGGAACTAATGACAAAAATGACTCAAATGAAAAAATGAATAAAAATAACTAAAACGAAAAAAATTGTCTGAAATGGTAAAAGTTACAAAAATGACCTCCTTATGATAAATTTTAAGATATTTATTACTCCAAAGACTAAAATGACAAAGAATTACAAATATGACTATGATAAAAATGACAAACATAGGGTGGCCACTTTGTATCAATTTTCCATTTTCCTCACGACTTTTTCTCACGGAATTCAGACATTTTCTCTGCAAACACAAAAATCATGGAACAAAGTGGGATGATTTTTTTTTATTGGAAATTCTATATAAGATTGAAATGATAATTTTTTTAAACGATCGAAAAAAAAAACAACCAAATAGATTCATGTCTCAAAGCAGGTAAGCATTTTATTTATTTATTTCAAAAATCTTAGTTAAATGGATTTTAGGAGTTTTGTAAAACCTTTTACTGTTTAAGAAAGTAAATTAGTTTTATAAACGTAAATTAGTTTAAATTCGTTAAACGAACAATTTTGATCTCACATCGTGAATTTATGTAAGAAGTCAAGTCCAGCAAACATTTTTGCAGCTATATTCTTATGCTGTTTTGATATACAGTTGCGTTCAAAAAAGAATGAAATCGCTTGAAGCTGCGCGCCCACTTCCAACTTTGACAAACTGCCATTTCTCTCTCGGTTGATATTTTTTCATGAAATTTTCATACAATCTAGTTCAACTATCCAACTAACGCTCTACAAAATTTGAAGTCTTTACAATGACTAGAAACAAAGATACAGCTTTTCCCTTAAAAAAAGTAAATTTGAGATTGCTTCTCTAAATTTGCTGTATCTTTGACAATTTTCATTGAAAAATCTTGAAATTTGGATCAAAGTTGTAAAAATGTTTGATCTAGTACCAAGCCAAGTTTCGTCAAAATAGATGAACGCAATCAAAAATGGTGCCGGGTAGAAAATGAGGTTCATTACCGCCCAGCAGACGATTTCATTCTCTCTTGTATTTAAATACCAGCTCTGTTGGAACAATTTTTTTTCCAAAACAAGCAAGAATGATTTACAAGATTCTTTGTGATAAATTTTGATTTTCTGAAAGAAAATACAACGAAATCATTGATTGCGATGTTTCCCATACAAACATCAGTCCAAAAAAGAATGAAATCGTCTGTTGGGCAATAATGAACTTCATTTTCTACACGACACCATTTTTGATAACGTTTATCGATTTTGATAAAACTTGGTATGGTACTAGATCAAACATTTTTACAACTTTGATCCAAATTTCCAAGTTTCAAGATTATTCGATGAAAATTGTCAAAAATACAGCAAATTTAGTGAAGCAATTCCAAATTTCCCTTTTTTACGGGAAAAGCTGTATTTTTGTTCCCAGTGATTGTAAAAACTTCAAATTTTGTAGAGCGTTAGTTGGATAGTTGAACTAGATTGTGTGAAATTTCATGAAAAAAAAAATCTATCTAGAGAGAAATGACAGCTTGTCAAAGTTGGAAGTGGGTGCTCAGCTTCACACGATTTCATTCTTTTTTGAACGCAACTGTACGTTCCATTTATGTACATTATAAAATGATCGTCTGTAAGTTGAAAAAAACAGCATTTACCTACCAAAGTAGAGGCACGAAAACTACACCAGACGTTATCCGACATCTTGTTCGTTGCTATCGGAAGAGAGTGCAAGATTTTGGTCTCATAGCCTTTAAATCGTTGCCGGCGACAATATTTTTCAGTTCACTCATTGATAACTATTACTCAACTCCTATCTGAGTTTTAACTTTTGGATGCACTGCTGGTTGCAGAGAGAACATGACGATGATATTCTCACTTAAAGCCCTCCCAGTAGCAAAATCATTTCAGAATTTACAAACATGGCTACATTTCTATCATATCCGATTTAAACTGACTTCAGACGACATTTTATACGATTTCTTCACTTTGCAGTTGGAATTGCGATACGCAACATCATTGTAAATGACTTAAGTTTTCATTTCTGATACGATTTCATGTTTGCTGGATGATGTATTTCTAGCAAATTTCGGCTCAAATTCGTTAAAAAAATCACTAAAGGTTCGAAGTCTTTAATTGTAAGCATCACAACTAAAAGATACTATGCTACGCATATTGATTGAAAGTTTAGTTAATATGAAGTTATTTTTCTGAACATTCACCGTTTCATTGTTTAAAGATTCAACGATTGGCGAAATCTGTGGAAGAATAATTTTAATCTAAAAAAAAATTGAAACTGAATCTTCGTTATCGTGAAATGTGGCATAGTCAAAAATCGGTTTGGGGCCGTTCACTAATTACGTAAGCACGATTTTGGAAATTCCCAACCCTCCCTCCCCCCTTGGTAAGAAAAAGTAAGATTTTTCAAAACCCCCCCTCCCCCCCTAGTAAGATCTTACGTTTTTATATTCTTTGAAAAATATACACGTTTTTTAAATAGTTTGAAAATATTAAAAATGTAACATACATGCTTCAAAGCAAAGTACTTATTTATTTAGATTAAAAAACTGTATTTTAAAAGCACAATCTATACAAAACAACAGATGAAATTTAATAAACGATTAAAGAAAACATTATTCAAGACGTAGCATGTTTGGGGTTACAATAATTTTCAATAAATTTCCACAATCGAATAAACAATATAAAATCTAAATTCCGATTTAAAAGAGAGAGATCAGTTTAGCACAAGGTACCATACAAAATTGTTATGTTTATACCTGAAAATCATGAAAATCTTTAAAAAATATCATTCTATACTACTAGAATTGGGCAAAAAATGTTGAACGACAATCACGTTGTCAACTAACCTCAAAGCTCAGACTCATTCAGCGTTTAGCGATAAAGTTTCAGTATTTTTTTGGTTAAACGTTTGTAAAATTTTGAGACGATCTTTTTTAATAATGTGATTTAGTGTTTTTGATGGCATGTTGGTTTGAATTAGTTCTGTATAAATTTTATAGAACCTGCATTTTTTATGAATTCAAAGACATTAAAAGATAAATAACATAACATCGAAATTAACCAACAAATAGGTAGTGAGTAAAAAAATCCTGAGTAATATGGTTTCGTATGGTTGTGGCTGTGATGAATTTTAAATGTAACATTTCTTACGTAAGATTTTTGGGAACCCCCCCTACCCCCCTAGTAAGAGATCGTAAGCAAATGTGAAACCCCCCCACCCCCCCTATGTGCTTACGTAATTAATGAACAGCCCCTTTGTGTTTTTCTTTTAGGCGATACAATGAACACAAACAAGCTTTTTTTCCAGTTTTCTCTAAAATAATCGTCAAATTTCTGACTTGAACTCTGCCGGCCATAAGTTTGGGATCAATTTTTTAATAACATCCAAATTTTGTTTGGCCATATAACAGTCAGCTTTTTAATCTCATTCGAAAGACGATGAGCAAAACCTGTTCCGTATGTATTTGGCAAAATTTATATGGTAACTTAACATGACTTAAACTTAGCATAAACTTGGAACATTACCTAAGTACGCTCTTTAAATTCGAACCCGTTCAGTTCAGGGTGGGGTAGACCAAATTTAAAATTTCGAGTTGCATACGAATCTATTTTTCATACTTATCAAAACACATTTGTTAAATTTTGTGTAAAAAAATGCATACTACTTCAAATAAAATAAAATAGCTACCTAAGATATCGACCAAAAGTTTGGGATTACTCCTCAGTATGGTGTATCGGCCTACAGTTTGGGATCAACCTTCCAAAACATGTAATTTTATTTCGTGCGTATCTCTGCCATCTAGCAACGTATCGCTGATCTGATAATTTATGTTTAAAACTCATAAGTTGTACTTGTTAGTGAAACTGTTTTTTCAAATAAACTTCGTTAAATCTTAAACTAAAGTTTGATCATTTTCTGATTATGTTCACCAAATAGTCGGCCCGTTTAATACATACATGCAAACTTCTTTCGACTATATAATTTTTAAAGTCATTTTGATTGTATTGTTTAAAGCAAAAAAAAAAAATCAATATGAGGAAATGAAATTTTCCAATTTGAGCCATGATTCTTAAAACTAATAAAATAGTTGATGCCCGGAGTTAAGTTTAAACAGTCCGGTACTTAAAAACAAGCTTAAACGAAAGTTAACATATTTATGTCCACAAAATTGAAACGGAAAAATCTTTTATACATACTGAAAAATCTATAATTTGACAGATTTTTGAGCTAATTTTTATCACCGAATCCGTGTCACAGAACACAGAATTTTAGAAATATTCACAGATTTCACAAAATTTTAAAATTTTGGTCGTTTTTTTTTAAATTCAATTTTTTATGTCAATTTAAATTTCGGATATTTATCTTTGAATTGAAAAAATATGATGGAATTGGCAATGTTAATCGATTTTTCATACGCAAAAAGGCGCAATTTGACATGAATTTTGAATGAAATTAATGGAAGAAGTATCACAGAAAGCCATCACAGAAATTTTGGGTAAAACACAGAAAGTAAGATTTTTTTTCTTCATAACACAGATTTTTTTTTCGGCAACCTTGCAACCTGGCTCAGTACCTATATGTTTAAATATATTTGTTGACCAGTTGGGCTAAATGTTCCCGATTTCTCGGAAAATTTCCCGACTTTTTCCCACATTTTCACGATAGAATTTAAATTAAGACTTTTTTCGCATTTCCCGAATGAAAAAAAAAGTGCAACAATTAAAAAATGACAAAAAAAAAAAATTACAAAACTGAAACAAAGACAAAATGACAAAAATAACCTGAATTTTAAAAATGACAATATGACAAATTTACAAAAATAACTAAATCGAAAATGTTTCAACGATTTTTGTCATTTGAGTAATTTTTGTCATTTTTGTCATTTTCATTATTGTGGCTATTTTTGTGACTTTTGTCTTTTTGAAAATTACTCAAATGACAATAATGACCAAAATAACAAAAAAAAAAACGAAAAAAAAATATTTTTGTTTTTTTTTTATGTTCAAATTTTTATCAATTTTGTCAAATTATTCATTTTTGTCATTTTAGTGTTTTTTACCACATTTTCATCCATTTTTATAAATATTTTTAATTTTTGTTTTCATTAATTTTTATTTATGGTTTGTTTTGACAAAAGGTTAAATTCATGAGTCTGATAGGTGTATAAGATTGTAGTTTGTAAAGACCAAGTTGAACTTTAAACGCACCCTCAAACAATCGACTTGTCTCGGTCAAACTCGTTAATTCCCTTAAATGATTCGAACTTTTTGTTTTGTTCTCTATATTGATTGACCTCTTGATCAAAACCCTAATTTCATGAATGGCATAAATGGAGATCTCAGTTATTAAGATATTCATCACTTCTCTCAGACTCGGTTCGGATAAACACAATATTAGCACTCCAGTCAAGAAGTATGCACTCCAACATCCGTTTACCAACTGTCCAATTGATAGAACAAAGAAAATAAACAGAAAGGGGGTGGGGTAGCTTCTTCCATTCACTTAACTTCGTTTCATCTCTCCTTAGCCCGACACAAGGTTGACATTGAGTGAAAAAGAAGCTATTGATATAGTTAACCCAACTACAAGGTTCTTAGTTCTATCATACTTGCATAAGTACATTTGTAGCTATGTGGTTACTAACGACCATACCCAAAGAAATCCGATACTGGCTGCAACCTAAGCCAAGGAATAAGAGGTTGAAGGAGATTGAAAGGGAAAAGAAACACTTTTCCATCTCACATTGTTGGCGTCGTCAGTCTCGCTCGAGTAACCCACAGACTCCACTGAGCTACACAATGCACTCCGCTGCTCACTAGGGTGGCAATGGATGTATGGGAAATATTTCAAGATCGAATTTTGAAAACCGACCGTATAAATTTTGTAGATTGCCCCAAAAAAACTTACATGTGCAAAATTTCAGCTCAATCGGACGTGATTAAGGGGCGCCTCAACGCGCTTAAAATTTCGGGTTTTTGACCCTTAAAAATATTCAAAATGGGGGGGGGGGGGGGACTTTTAATTTTTAATTTACTCAAAAACGCATAAAATGTCGAAATCTGGTGATAAATTGAAAAAAAAAATTTTTTTGGCAAAAATATATCTCAAGATTTTAAAAATCATGTAAGGGGTGACCAAAGGAAATCCGAACTTCCTTACGTGATTTTGAAATGTTGAGGTCGATTTTGGACAAATTTTTTTACGTTTATGCATTTTAATGTTATTTGGCACCAAAATTTATTCCGTTTTCCTTTGTACCCTTCGATGATTTTGTAGGGTCAAAAATCCGAAACTTTAAGGCACCCCTAAAGAAAGTCCGATTGAGCTGAAATTAAGGTAAGTTGTTTCGGGCTGGACATTTGGCCGAAGGCCGATAGGCCTAAAAATGATATATCGAAGGTCGCTAGGCCGAAAGATGATAGATCGAAGGTCGCTAGGCCGAAAGATGTTCGGCTGTATAGGACAGGCAGAACGGTACATTTGACCGAATGGTCATTAGTTCAAATGGTCCTAAGGCCGAATGAATGCTAGGCCAAAAGCTCATAAGGCCGAATGGTTGCTAGACCGATATGACATATTAACGCTTGTTTACATGTTGGGGCATTCGGCCCATCGTCAATTCGGCCAATCGTCAATTCGGCCCATCGTCCATTCGGCCATTCCATTAGGCCTGACATACAGACAAGGATGAAAGGTCTCTTATCGGTCTAGTAACCATTCGTTACGATCATTCAGCCTTATGACCATTCGGCCTAACGACCATTCGGTGACATGGCCGTTCGACCTAACGACCATTCGGTATAACATTCTTTCGGCTTTGCGTTCTTTTGGCCTAACAGCCGTCGGCCGAATAACCCATTAGGCCTAGAGGCCCTTTCGGCCTGATAACCTATTCGGCCTAACGAATAACTTTCGGCCGAATGATCCAGCCTCTGAGCCAATCTACGAAATGCATATGATCGGTTTGCGAAACTCGACATGACCCATTTGACTGCCACCCTACTGCTCACTCTTCACCGACTTCTGTCTCGGCCTCGTTGGTTCGGTGAGTTGAGTTCACACCCCGTGTCTCTGTGTGTCCTTGGGTATGAGATACGTTTTTTCAACCAGCTTTGTTTGTTACGATTCCTCCCGACTGTTTTCCTCCTCTGAAGCTTCAGAAAACCACTTTCAGTAGAAATGTGTAGAACAAAAAAGGCAATTGTGCCTCAAACCGTGCAGCAACGCCAAGGTTGCATTCGGGGCTTGGACTGAGAG
Source organism: Uranotaenia lowii (assembly GCF_029784155.1). Classification (NCBI taxonomy): domain Eukaryota; kingdom Metazoa; phylum Arthropoda; class Insecta; order Diptera; family Culicidae; genus Uranotaenia; species Uranotaenia lowii. Next base: position 24,499,493 of record NC_073693.1, read on the forward strand.
TGAAAGAAGATGTCTCTCGGAACCAAAAACAAAAACGTGAATCTTTTCTCCTCCCGGGGTACTTTGTGGTTTAAAACTGCCTCAATGTGAAAACGACGGCTCTCGTTCAAGTGAAATAGCTTTTGACGACGCGATGTTCCAGGGACCGGATTGGCTGCCGGCTGAAATTCTCCAACAAAGCAGCGCCAATGGGCTTTGTGCAGGAAAGATGTTTTGCTTTGTAGCTTTCAAATTCTGGAAATGCCTTCAAAGCGCGAGAATGGTTTGTAACAACTTGAGGGAAACGAGATATATTTGTATTCTTATCGTACATAAACGTTTTTCTAAGCCCATGTATGCGTCTCAATTCATCGTGTACATTGTTTAACAATATCAAGTGTGATTTGACAAACAATAATTGGCAACGTAATTCGTTGTAGCAATAAAAGTGTTATCTCGATGTTGAGATAAAGTCATTTCATATGTTCAGTCATAAAATATAGGAAGTAAGTGTCTGTTTTAAAATGCAACCTTGTCTTAAACCAATCACATCAACTTATTGAACGTTTTTATCAAATGCTGAGAGCACCCCACAGGTTGAAGTCAAACCCAGCTTCAAGTAAAAAAATAGGTTCACAAGAGATAAGAAAGCCATTGACAGTGCTGTCAAGTTCATTTTTCATTTGATATATTGTCAGCCTTCACTCAGAAAAAAAAAGACGCTCAACAAGTGGTTCCATCAGATGGGTGATATTAACTAACACCTTCTTTGCGCTATACCAGATGCTTTCGCGTATATAAAAGAAGGACATTCGCGTTGTTTACCAATCGATAACAGTAGCTGGTGGAAGACTCCAACCAGAAATCAATCTAAGCTAAGCTACTGCCTTCGTTCTTCACACTTCTAGCCTCGAAGCCCATCCAAATCGAACCGACAATCAGTCAATACAGTTTTGTATTATTCCATTCCGCCTTTCTCCACAGTCTGATATGGTTTTTTTTACTTCCAAACCCAATTCATGTGCAGACACTCGTGCCTTTCGTGCTTGTTGTATAAGCTCAAATATATGAACGAACTTGGGTGCACATACAGACACCGGAAAACTGACGTAGAACTTTGAGCTATGATAGCCTTCACCACAGGCCGTTGTTGGGGGTCCGTTCAGTTAGTTTTTTTTCTGTTAGAAATCACCGAGGCGCGTAGTTATTTTTTTTTTCAGAAAGGCCTTTCTTCAATCCATCCACGTGCTATACTGTTTGTTGAGAGCGCATGAATGGTGCAGGTCTGTACCCCGATTATACAACGATAATCGATTGATTAGTTCGAGGGAAAAATGGCTTAGTACAACCAAAAAGCGCGCACGGTAGATGATTATTTCGTGTGTAATTTTGACCTTGATCGGTATTCAATTTGAGCTTCGTTTCGGAACAAAAGCGGAAAACAACAACCCGAAAACAAAAACACATGAATAAACTGATAATATGTTTTGGGTCTTCCTTTCCGTTATGATTTTCGATATTTCAACGAAAGGGGACAGGTACCTGTACATGCCTATTTGGGTACGTAAGGATGAGCAGCGGGCAAACAAAATCCACGACAGGTGGTTCAATTTTTTTTTCGGATTTTTGTTTTGGTGTGGCAATTTGTGTTTTGGCACCTGTGTTTTTCAAAGCCCAATTTCCGTTTCGTTCGTTGAAACTTTCACGACCGGTGGTGTCGATTTCTTCACTTCCATTACTTTCAACCAACCTAGCCTATCTGACAAAAATTAAAATTGAGTAGTAGGTCAAATATGTCAACATGTGCTTGAAAAGTGAAATGTTCCGGTTTACATAGATACTGCTATTCTATGGTGGATCTTGTCATAGTCCACATAGAATAGGGTTCATAGAAGCTTAATCAGCTCTCCTTTGAGTTCCTAGAGAATTCTAATCAGCTGAAAATTCAAGTTCTCAAACGAACTTTTAAGTTCGTTACGGTGTCTGAAAAGAATGCTATACAGCCTTTAAGGGACTAAACCCCTCCACGCGTTGAAAACAAAAATCCGGTTTCAGATTACTCTGGAAACCAGATGACAGACTGCTAGATTGTCGGCAGGGTGGCCAGCGAACCGGGAAAAAACCGGGAATTTGAAATGAGATCGGGAAAACCGGGAATTTTAAATCAAAACCGGGAAAATTATTTATAAATCCTATTAAATCCTAAAATACATAAATTTCATCATGACGAACTTTCGCTCAGAATCTTTACAATCTATAGTCGTTTATTCCAGGATTGTTATCTATTTGGGAAGAGCAGAAAAATGCCAGGATTTTATATCAATGAGTAAAATGATTTTGTATTAATGAGCAAAAAGTCGGGAATATTTGAAGAATCGAGACTTATCGACCAAAAATTTAGCTAATTTCTCAGCTCACGCACTGCAGTGAATACGAAAAAGTTTTTAAATTAAATAAACGTTTCACAACTGAAGTTTTAATACTTCAAGTCTTGGAAGTTAACTTTTAAACTTACTTACTTACTTAATGATCCCGCGCCGATCCTCCGGTGCATAGGGCCGTGGTAAAAGACCTCCACTGTTGACGATCCGGAGCCAGCGTCTTCACCTGGTCCCAGTCAAGATTCTCGTCGACAGTTCGGATTTCAGCGGCTAGGCTTCGCCGCCACGAATTTCTGGGTCTGCCTCTTCTTCGATGACCTTCTGGATTCCAACCTAGCGCCTCTCTGCAAATCTCGTTTTCATCTCTTCGCAGCGTGTGCCCAATCCATCTCCACTTACGTTCCCGAATCTCGATTTCTAGCGCCTTTTGATGACACCGGCGATGTAGTTCCTCATTCGAGATCCAGTTGCCAGGCCACCAAGCGCGGATGATATTCCGCAGGCAGCGGTTTACAAATACTTGCAGTTTTCGCGTCGTCACCGCATATGTGCACCAAGTTTCGCACCCGTACAGCAATACGGATTTGACGTTTGAGTTGAAGATTCGGATTTTTGTTCGTAGAGAGATCTGGCGTAACCGCCAGATGTTTCGGAGACTCGCAAACGCAAATCGGGCCTTTCTGATCCGTGTTTCGATGTCTTTTCTGGTACCACCATCAGGCGTAATCTGGCTACCAAGATACTGGAAGCACTCCACTTTCTCAACTTGTTGCCCAGCTACCATGAAACTGGAGGGATTTCCTGTGTTGATCTCCATCGACTTGGTCTTTCCGACATTGACTTTGAGACCTGCTGCCTTGGAACTTTCGGTGAGGTCGTCGAGTTTGCTCTGCATATCTGGTTGTGTTTGGGCGAGCAAAACAATATCGTCAGCCAGGTCAAGGTCGTTCAGTTGCTCCATTGTTGAAGGATTCCACGGCAATCCTCGGTTCGGTGCACAGTCAATCGATCCAATCAGAATCTCATCCATTACGATTAGAAAAAGTAGCGGTGATAGAATACATCCTTGTCTCACTCCAGCAGTTACCGGGATTGGTTCGGACAAGACACCGTCGTGCAAGACCTTGCACGAAAATGCCTCATACTGTGCTTCGATGAGATGGACTAGCTTCTCTGGGACCCCTCGTCGCCTTAGAGCCGCCCAGATGTTTTCATGGTTAAGTCGGTCGAATGCTTTTTCGAAATCAACGAACACCAGCAGAAGAGAGTCCTGGAATTCGTTGATTTGTTCCAGTATGATTCGTAGCGTTGTGATGTGGTCCACACATGATCGTCCGGATCGGAATCCAGCGTTAATTAATTAAAGTTTTTTTTTTACCATTGTGCACTTTCTTGCGAATATCTGAAAAAAATCGAACTTTAAAATCTGAATTAAGAAATAAGTGAATTTAAAAAAATTCTAGATGCCGCGACTTTATAGTTCTGATGCGAATTCATATGTTGATATCCGACAGTTTTCTATTGAATTCACATCTCGAAAACTAAGATTTTAGCTAATTATCTATCTTATAACTGGAATTATTATACATACACTATTCCAGAATTGATGAACTTCGAGTCAGAATTAGGAGCTCATTTTTTTTAAGAAAAACACGTTATGCTGAAAGGGAACTTGGAAAAATGAAAAATTAGCAGAAATCCAACAAACACATTTAAACTGGGGGAATTATTTGGAAGAGTCCGACTAAAATATCGGATTAATTTGATGAAAAAAAATGAATTTTAATACTTAGAACGTTAGAAGAGAGCTCTGAATTCGGTTATTCATGTCTTAACGCGGTCGACAGATTTTCTGAAAAGTTATTTTTGCAAAAATCTAATGATCAATAGTAGTTTTAAAATGAAGAGAACAAAGCGATTTTTTGACGTGACTTTACTTATTTTCAGCCGTTTTTAATTGAGTTTACAGTACCTCAAAAATAATATTGAAAGAAAAAATTCTAAAAACATAAATAAATATTATGTTTGTGTTTTATGAAGTAAAACATTAAAAATTGTCAAAAACTATAAAAACGTAATTTCAAAAATCAAACATCAAATTTCTTATAAACGACATAACCTCGAAGTTATGTGGTTTCGAAAATATTTTCTTTAATCTTTTAGCTCAATTTAAACTTTTTGTCCCATGCGTGAAAAATGCCGAAAGAAAAGATGCCACCATTTTATTCGGTTATTTGATAAACACACAGATGGCAGAAGATGTAACAAGAAACCAAGTTTTTGTGTGATTCTTGTTTACATTATATACAAAATCGTATAAAAACATGCACTTTTGAGATAGGACAGAAATTCAAGAACTCAGTGCATTCTAATAAAAATGTTAAAGGTATCCAAACAAAAACATGGTCAATATGAGAACCGAAATAAAATATCAGATTGCTTATCATGAACAAGGTTCATCTGAATCTGTTTTAAGAACTTTAAAAGAAAACTGTCAGAATATTAATCAGTAGATTTCAATAGAAAAATTTAGTATTTAAACTTGAAATTTTAAAAGTATTATATTTCATTATCCAAACTATGATTTATCCATGCAAATAATAAATTATATCAGTTTCTCTTATAAAAAGCGAGGATATTATGAAAGACTGAAAAAAGGTTCGTTAAGGTTAAGGTTCGGGCAACTAGACTAAATCTCTTATCGTATTACGATCACCCTAATTTGAATAACCTTTGAGTTTCAAGATTAAACTAAAACAATTAAGTCCTCTCACACTTTTACTTTCAACTCGCATAAATATATCTTCAGTTTTGGTCAAAAAACCTGATGGACATATTTTTTTGCGAATTTTGAAACGAGGGAAACCATTAAATCTCAATCGGGAAAACCGGAAAAAAACCGGGAATTCGAAAATGGAAACTCCCTGGCCACCCTGTTGTCGGTCTATCATGTTTATCTCATTGACTATAATGATTACTTGATTGTTTTCACAAATAAACAGCTGTTCGACTATAGAGAATCGATCCACGGGTTCCTAAGCTGTTATGAAACGCGCTTAACTTTTATTTCGTTTTAAAACATTTTATACAAATTTTTTACAGCATTTCTGTTTTATTCGTTTATACACGATATATTAACTTTTCTAAAAAAAAAAAACGGTTGACATGAGCCTCCGGCATGGTGCAGGTGTTATATTCGAATCGCCGGCATCGGTGATCAGAAGAAAGTATTCATCCAAAAATATACTTTCCGTCTCGTTCGTAGCCCGCTTCTGTTGTTGTGGACATCGGTCTTAGCTGGAACAGTGTATGTATAAACTGACTGTAGACTGCCCCAAATTTGTATGGGAAATTCAAAACCTGTGAAATGTTATGCGCTGTAGGCTAAAATTGATCCTAGTCCTAGTACAAGATCTCATGCCAAATTTGGGCTAGATCGGATCACGGGAAGGGGTCGCTCAACGAGCCTGAAGTTTGTATGGGATTTTGAGACATTTTTTTCGGGAGAAACGTCGGCCGATTTCTTTTAAAAACGATTTTTCTTAAAACCTAAACTATGACAAATATTTCATCCGAAGACTGCATTTCGATAAGAGTTGAGTTAAAAAAGTTATAAGGCTTCAAAAATGGGCTAACTTTTTTAAGGATGGTATTCATCACTGTGAATGAGTCGGGGCGGTCGAACATATCGACGCCTCATTAACAGTGATGAATACCACAAACCGCTTCATCTTGCTGCAGGATGGATCGTAAATGAGTACGTGGTAGCCTCACCGCCCGTATGAGTCCAGATTAGGGTTATACCGAGCCTCCAGATCGCGTTGCTTTTGATTAGTGGTGTCCAGAGATGCCATTCTCTACCGAGAAAGACGGAGAACGGAGAATAAATCACCCCCGTGCGATAGCTGCAAATCACCCGGGTGAGTTTTTTTGTTTCTCTCCACACATTATTCGCACCCCGGTTTCGAAAGTCACACACACCTAATTCCAATAGCTCCGGCGTGCGACAATTCGTCACCGTAGAGCACCCCGGTGAAACACAGAACAGGCTGGTTCAAGCCACGAAAAAGCAAAAACAAAAACAAACACGATGCATAATAATAGCATCAACAAACGCTGAATGTTTCGGGCGAGTGAAACTGCTTCGTATGTGTTGGTAAACGCAACAAGCCAAGCCAGCTCCCGTCGCTGTCGCTCTCCGCGGTGAAAACAATTTTTTAATGTAGTGTGTGTTCGCTCTGTCGTGTTGATTTACAGATTCTCTACAGAGGTTTGGCTAAAAATCTCTGCGGTGCGTTTCAGAGAATCTCTACCGAGAATCGAAAACCGAGCACGTCGGTGATTCTCGCTAGAGAAATTTCAAGCCTGGTGGTGTCATACGATGCCCAAGATCTTCCTGTAGCTTATTAAGTTATGTTGACCATCTCTCCGTTTACACTCTCTTCTGATCCATATAAGATTGCACATGATCTGCGAGATTTCGTCGTTTATAGTTCGTCATTCTCAACGTTCAAGGTTACAAGTTGCCTTCTCGACATGAACCTTTTGCGAAAAAAAATACATGTTCTACCGATTCCTCCGTATATACGCAGTCCGGGCAATATGGCGAGCTGATTAGCTTAAAGCGATGAAGGTATTGTTTAAAGCACCCATGATCCGAAAGGAACTTCGTCAGGTATAAGTTGACCTCTCCATACTTCCAATTTGATCTAGTCTGAAGGTCCCGGGATTAGCCGATGCGCTCATCTTGCGTTGCTCGATGCGTCCCATTGCTCCTGCCACTTGAGCTTTGATGCTGCTCGTTGAGCTTTACGCACTTCTCCAACAGCTCTACGTAAAGTAATATACTTTATCCGCCTGTCGATGGAACTCCGTAATTTCGATCTCTTACGCTCTTCCTCTAGGGCAGAGCTCCAGGCCGTTCCTGCGTATTGTAGTTTCGATAAATAGTGCAACGGTTGTAAGGAGACGTCACTTACTAATCTTTGAGCCATGACAGTCCGGCATAACCCACGTCAATGCGTCGATTACCTTCGACGCATTATCACAACAATATTTGACATGTGCATCGAAACCTAAACGGCTGTCGACCATTAATCCGACTATCTGCACGCCTGTTGGTAGTTTCAGCGTTAATAGCTTAGTATAAATGGTATTCCAGAGCACAGGTCCAAGTATGGAACCCTGTGGAACACCCGCTGTTAGGGCAGTAGATGGGAACACGGCTTCGGTTTCGTAGGTCAAGGCGCAATTTTCAAAAAAGCTTCCTATTATCCTGCAGATGGTATTCTGAACACGCATCTTGTGAAGCGCCTTGGCAATAGCTTCCCAGCTAGCGTTGTTGAAGGCGTCGATTGTCACAATGGCGCAATGACGAACATCTGTCCTCTTATTTTAATTTGCATGTTTCGCGACAGTCCACTTTCACGCGATGTGCAGATAGTTAGTCTGTTGAAGATTATGTTTTCTAGTATTTTACCAAGGGTGTCCAACAGACAAATAGGTTTGCGGCGGTACGTACCAACATACTTGCCGTCTATGGGCCCGAAACAACAGCAGACAACGTGGTGTAGAGCATATGTACGGACTCCCAACACTTGGCATGCGGTCAGCGATGGCTTCACTCAGATCATGACTGCCCTGCAGAGGAGCTGGAGTCAACGGCAGTCCGAGAACGGTGTAGGATGACTCTATCGCCGGGGAGCATCTAAGGAGTGTGCGTCCGGTCCCTTGAACGAAGCTACAAAGATCATCTTCTACGTAGCGGAGGTCATAGGTGCGCCGCGAACGTGTATAGGATATTCCACCACCGGGGAGTATCCGAGTAGTGCCGCTTCCTAAGGGGAAAACTGCGGGGATAAGACTATATCTTCTCCGTAGCGGACTTTGCATGAAGATGGTTAACCACTGTCGGGGGATACCCACGGGTAGAAAGGTTCTCTATGGCGGGCGAGCCTCTCGAGTCGGTATAAGATGTCTTCACTGTCGGAAAACATCCGAGTCGTTGCGTTCAAAGTTCCGAATGTGTACCGAAACAGGCGCGAGTCCAGGACAAGCTACCCTTGATCTGGCACACGACGGGCAAAAACAGCCCCGGCCCAAAATTCTAGGGTTGCCAGCCAACGAGATAAAGAAGACCGGACAATGATCGAAGTAGATTGACCCTGTAGACGGGAGTTTGTCGAGATGTGTGCGTCCACATCAGAGACAAGACAATATCTTTTGCGTAGCGGATGCCGTGGGTGCACCGCGTTCATGTTCTTCGGAGAGTATCCGAGTAGTGCGGTTCCCAACGACCGAAGCTGCGGTATAAGACTTGACCTTCTTCGCAGTGAAAATCGTTGGGAAAGGGTTATTCAACAATCGAAGAATACCAATGGGAAGAGTGGCTCTCGACGCCAGGTGAGTTATTCGAGTCGAAGTAGGATGACGTCTTCATCGGGAATCATCCGAGTAGCTGTGCCAGGCGCGAGTTTAGGACAAGCTGCTCCCGACCGGCACACGACGTGCACAAAGGTGGCAAACCTCGAATCCTGTAGATAAGAGGTCGGGCTTCGCGTCGTTCGTTAGGCCTAGAATCTTTAGGAGAAGAGATGTGTGTGGTCAACACCGAGTTTTACGATGAGAGTTCTGGTTCCGAGTCGTAGAAGGAGAGGTCAGCCCTTTGATCAACAAGAGGAGGAGTATAATTGGTCACCTCGAGTAGAGGTCTTATCTCGAGTCGCTAGAGGAGATATCGGGCCTTGAATCGTGCAGAGGAGAGGTCAACCTCAAGTCGATGCGAGGAGGGGTGGAATCTCGAGTCGTTAGAGGAGAGATCATGCGTCGTGTCGCTAGGAGAATAAGTTTATGTGGGAATCTTGAGTCATTTCGAGGAAATGTCGGTTCTCAAGTCGAGGAGAGTTCTGACGTCGAGTCGTTAGGATGAGAGGTTTAGCTAAAAGTGGTCTTGTCAATGAGTATTGCCTTGGAGCCCACTAGCGCGAATAGACCTCCTACTATTGAAGCATAGCGTGTTCAACAGTTCGAGGTGGGAACTAGGTCTGCGGCTCCAGGGAGGTTTAGGGAGTATGGCCAAAAGTTCCTCTTTGGCCTGTGAACTATGAACTAAATCGGTGAATTTTCTAAAAGCAACTTTGAAGAAAGCGTCTGCAGGTCTGCTAGTATGTATATTCAATTTTTTTTTCACAAATCATCACTATAATGAAGAGAGAAAAGGTTGTTGGAATTTTATGATGATCGTTCCTTACAACTTCTGGTGCTCTATTATAAGAATTTTATGATTTCCAATTTGGATCGATCTACTGCGGAATTGCAATCAATTCGGAACACATGGACCAACATGAATGATCGACGATCGGAAACCCGTATTTTATGCAAAGCGAGTCTCATTACGGTTACGAGCGAAACCTCCCCGCAATCTATTATTATTGGCGCATTGCGCCTCCGAACTTTCTCCCAGAGAGCCCTCAATGAAACGAGATTCTGCCCCCGGTCATGAGACAAATTATGGTCCCTCGGAGAAATGTACGAAGAAAAGCAGCAACAGCAGCACTTTAAACCAACAAACGTGAACGTCTAGGCGTGGGGTGGTAACCGAAACAAGTACCAAGTAGAAGAAGAAGCAATATGATTTATTGAACCGATATTTCCACTTGACGGTTGTGGGCTCAATAGTTTCACAGATTGCGAACCCAGCTGAACCGGGTCCGGGGGTTTCAAAATTTTCCTTTCTCCCCACGCGCGTACGCCATCCATACGACGCGTAGGGTGGAAAACTTTGTTGATGCGTAAGCGAGGGGGATGGTCGTCGTCGTTGAGACAACCGACGACCGACATCTATAAAAGTAGGTATCTATCGATACATTTCGACCCGAGCCGGCAGCCCCAGTCATATAACAGAATCTAATCATTAGGACTTATTGCAACAACCAACCACATGGCTCTGTGGGCCCGCGCTTTTATAAACTTTGTCGTGGGGTGACACAGGAAAGTGAAACTTATTTTTTCCTAACCCAGATGACGGTTCAATAACTGCTGCTGCCGGTTGTCGATTTTTTTCCCCCGGTTGAAGTCTTCTTCGGCTTTGGAAAACTGAGACGTTGAACGATCTGGTTTTGAACCGGCAAAACTTCCACTTCCATCTGTACCGTTGAGCCGTCAACACGTACGCCGGAGCATCGTATCGTTGCTGTGTACCTGCAGGAACATTTTACATTATTTATTTTTTCCTTACCTGTATTTCAATCAGCACTTTTCAGTGCTAAAATTATTTTCATTTTCTTTTATTCATATTTTCTCTTTTCTTTCCAGCATGGGGAAGTCATCGGCTGGCTCAAGGGCCGATAGGAAACGAATTGCCGAGCCTAATTCAGGTCCATCGCCCAAAAAAGTTGAAATTTCCAACTCATTCGATGTCCTTCATAACATCGGTGATGAGGAAATATTCATATTTAATTCTGATAAGAGTACTAAGAAACCTTCTTCTTCTTATACTCTTAAAAACGAAAAGATTCCACCAATAACGGTCACGATTCCTGACTTCAATGCCTTTCGAAAAGAAATCGTCACTTCCGTCAAGGATGTGAAGATTTCTTTTCAGATCGGTCGAAGGGGAACTGCTCGTATATTGGCGGAATCTTTTAATGATTTTCAAAAGGTTTTAAATTATTTGAATAATAAAAAACACCAATTTTTTACGTACGACACTAGAAGTGATCGTCCATTTAAAGTTGTACTTCGTGGTCTCACTGGCGATCAGACACCGGATGAGATCACAGCTGAATTAAATTCTTTGTTAGGTTTTTCTCCAATTCAAGTAATTCAAATGAGGAAAAGAACCAACACGAATAATACCAGTAGTGTTGGTTTTGCTCCTGAACTTTATTTGATCCATTTTAAAAAGGATCAGGTTAATAATTTGAAAATTTTGGAAAAGGCTCGTCTTATGTTTCATTGTCGAGTCAAATTCGAACCTTTTCGTTAATCTTCTACCAATTTTTTACAAAACATTACGCAATGTCGTCGTTGTCAAGCATTTTGTCATGGCACTAAAAATTGTAGAATGAATGCCAGATGCATGTTTTGCGGCTCATTCGATCATGAAAAATCTAAATGCCTTTTTGGTGGTGATAAGCCAAAAACAGAATTTTTTAAGTGTGCGAATTGCGCAGGTAATCATTCCTCGAATTCTCTAGACTGTCCCGTTAGGGCAAAAATTGTTGCTTCTAGGAAAAATCCCAAAGTTTCCAGAAAAGTTTCTTCTCCTCCTTCCTCTTTTTCGTCTTCACACGTCAGACCGGCAAACAACCTGCCTGTTCGGAGTCAGCCTCGGCCTACATTGGAATCACGTCTTGGTAATGCTCGAAGTGATTTTAATGTTACCTGGGCTGATTCTGCGCCACAGACTCGTTGTTTATCGTTCTCAGAGGTGGTTGAAAATGGGTTTCCCTCTTCAGGTTCAACTAATAAAAATGGGAAAAAACCAAGTCTCAACGTTCATGCGAAGGCTTGGGAAAATCCCCGAAATTCAAATACTTGTTCTTCTCCTTCATTTTCTGATCCTAACAATTTTGTTGATTTGGGTGAGATTACTGAGGAAAAATTAAAATTTTTGCATCAAAATTTAATGGAAATGATGCAACTTATGTTGAAGGCAAATTCAATGTTTGAAGCTTTCCAAACTTCTTTTAATTATGCTAACAAAATTATTATGACTTTACGATTCCCTCATGGATCCAAATAGATGTTTAAATATTATGAATTGGAACGCTAGATCTTTGCTGGCTAACCAAGATGAATTCTTTTTATTTTTGAAAACTCAAAACATACATATTGCTGCCATCACTGAAACTTTTTTAAAGCCAGACAATAACTTGAAAAGCAATCTGTTGTGGTATGAGCCTACTTGGTTGAATGATTCAACTGAATCAAAGCAATCGAAAGATTCCTTTTAATTCAACCACGGTAAATGATAAGTTCATATACCAGTATTTCGATAGCAACTTACTACCTTCTTCAGTGAACGTTTTCGATTGATGAATGTGTATCGTTTCCCTCCCTTATATTGTCCGGGTTAGGTAAGCTACTACTACTAGGTAGCAAAAACCTCCGAATGCTCGGCAATTGTGCCGTTGTCTGTTTTTTGGGTCTACCTACCCTATTCTGGGTGTTTTCTGGTAGTGCTAAATTGTTTTCTACCCGTTTTTGGGCATTGTCAGGTAAATTATTGTATTTCTTTTTACCTAAGAATTTGAACAACCAAGTGTGCCCTGGTCCGGTGTATCCGTTTAAGAGATGAACTGATTTTTCATTGAAGATTTCAATGCTTTCAGCAACATCCAATTTAAGCGAATTACTATTCAAAGACCGGATCAGCGAGATATTTCCTCGATCAATAGAGTGACCAGATTCACACATGTGTAAAGCTACTGCAGATCTAGGATTCTGTGAAGGAAGAATTTTCTTCTTTGAGTCAGATCTAGCTATAGCCATGTGTTCCTCGAATCTATCAATCAACTTCCTTTTGGTTTGTCCAATGTACACCTTATCACAGTCCTGTCGATCCTAAGATGGATTTCAGTTGATTATTGATTGTTCACTAGCTCTAATAATCAACTGAAATCCATCTTAGGATCGACAAAAGATCCAGTGGAGCTCCTTCATAGATCGGGTGTGTACAAAATAAGTTGTTCCGACTGTGATAAGGTGTACATTGGACAAACCAAAAGGAAGTTGATTGATAGATTCGAGGAACACATGGCTATAGCTAGATCTGACTCAAAGAAGAAAATTCTTCCTTCACAGAATCCTAGATCTGCAGTAGCTTTACACATGTGTGAATCTGGTCACTCTATTGATCGAGGAAATATCTCGCTGATCCGGTCTTTGAATAGTAATTCGCTTAAATTGGATGTTGCTGAAAGCATTGAAATCTTCAATGAAAAATCAGTTCATCTCTTAAACGGATACACCGGACCAGGGCACACTTGGTTGTTCAAATTCTTAGGTAAAAAGAAATACAATAATTTACCTGACAATGCCCAAAAACGGGTAGAAAACAATTTAGCACTACCAGAAAACACCCAGAATAGGGTAGGTAGACCCAAAAAAACAGACAACGGCACAATTGCCGAGCATTCGGAGGTTTTTGCTACCTAGTAGTAGTAGCTTACCTAACCCGGACAATATAAGGGAGGGAAACGATACACATTCATCAATCGAAAACGTTCACTGAAGAAGGTAGTAAGTTGCTATCGAAATACTGGTATATGAACTTATCATTTACCGTGGTTGAATTAAAAGGAATCTTTCGATTGCTTTGATTCAGGTGAAAAGCAATGCTTTCTTTAAAATTTTACGAAATGATCGACTTGATCGACAAGGTGGGGGTGTAGCTATTGTCATCAATAGTCGTCTCAAATTTAGACTTCTTCCTTCTTTCAATACAAAAGTCTTAGAAACAATTGGAATTGAATTAGAAACTTCTATGGGGAAAATTATAATTGTTGCCGCATACTTGCCTTTTCAATGCAGCGGTGAACAGAAAAATTTTTTGAAGGGAGATTTACAAAAACTCACCAGAAATAAATCTAAATTTTTTATTATTGGTGACTTTAATGCAAAACACCGATCTTGGAATAATATTTCATCAAATTCTAATGGGAATATTTTGTTTAATGATTGCTCTGCAGGTTATTATACTGTTGAATATCCTAATGGGCATACTTGTTTTTCTTCAATTAGAAATCCTTCCACAATTGATTTGGTTCTAACGGATTTAGGCGAGCATTGTAGTCAATTAGTTACTCATGCGGACCTCGATTCAGACCACCTTCCAGTAACATTTTCTTTATCCCAAAGTCCCATTGAAAACCCTTTAAAATCAACTTTTAACTTTCAAAAGGCTAACTGGGAGCGATATATGAATTTTATTGAACGTAATTTAGATGTAAACGTTCCACTGAATTCAATAGAAGATATTGATTTGGCTGTAGAAAATTTGACAACTTCAATAGTCAATGCTAAAGCCGCTTCAATACCTAAAGTTAAACATAAATTTAATCAACCTTTAATTGATGATGATCTTCAGTTTTTGATACGACTGAAAAACATTCGTCGACGCCAATATCAACGTACTAGGGATCCTTATTTGAAATTTATTTATTGCGACCTTCAAAAAGAGATCAAACGTCGTTTAAATTTCATTCGTAATGAAAATTTTGCTAAAGCAGTAGAGGACATAAAACCCTACTCAAAGCCATTTTGGAAATTAACAAAAATTCTGAAAAAGCCCCAGAAGCCAATTCCTACTTTGAAAGATGGGGATAAACTTCTTTTAACCAATTCAGAAAAAGCTCAAAAATTAGCCCAACAATTTGAGTCTGCTCATGATTTTAATTTAAACGTTGTTAGTCCTATTGACGCTCAAATTTCCCTAGAATTTGATGATATTCTTTCAAAGCAAAATGTGTTTGAAAGTTCTTGTGAGACAAATATTGATGAACTTAAATTGATTTTCAAAAAATTTAAAAATATGAAAGCTCCGAGGGAAGATGGGATTTTTTATATTCTTATTAAAAAGTTGCCTGAAAGCACTTTAAATTTTTTAGTTAAAATCTTCAACAAATGTTTTCACTTGGCTTATTTTCCCAATAAATGGAAAAATGCCAAAGTAACTCCAATTTTGAAACCTGGAAAAAGTGCTTCAGAGCCTTCAAGTTATCGACCAATTAGTTTGCTTCCTTCTTTAAGTAAACTATTTGAGAGAGTTATTTTGAATAGAATGATGATTCACATTAATCAGAACTCTGTTTTCCCTGATGAACAATTTGGCTTTCTTCATGGACATTCTACTACACATCAACTTTTGAGTGTAACTAATATGATTAACGCTAGCAAATCTGAAGGTTATTCAACTGGTGTTGCTCTTCTTGATATTGAAAAAGCTTTTGACAGTGTTTGGCACAAAGGTTTAGTAGCTAAATTAGCTCGATTTGATTTTCCTGTATATCT
Organism: Uranotaenia lowii; assembly: GCF_029784155.1. Taxonomy (NCBI): domain Eukaryota; kingdom Metazoa; phylum Arthropoda; class Insecta; order Diptera; family Culicidae; genus Uranotaenia; species Uranotaenia lowii. Next base: position 24,514,867 of record NC_073693.1, read on the forward strand.
CACCAAAATTATTCAAAATTATTTGACTAGCCGAACTTTGCAAGTAAGCTATCAAAATTCATGCTCTGAAAGGATACCCATTAGAGCTGGTGTCCCTCAGGGTAGTATACTTGGGCCTATTTTATACAATATTTTTACTTCTGATCTTCCTGATGTCCCAGAAGGAAAAGGTAGAAGATTATTTGCTGACGATACTTTGCTTTCAGCCAAAGGTCGAAATTTACGGGTGGTACGCAGTAGATTGCAACAAAATTTAAATTCCTTTTTGAATTACTTGAAAATGTGGAAAATTTCTCCTAACGCTTCCAAAACTCAACTTATTTTATTTCCCCATAAGCCAAGAGCAAATTTTTTAAAACCTAATGAAAATCATTCCATAACTTTTAATGGGGTTTCGTTAGAATGGTCTGATCACGTGAAGTACTTGGGACTTACACTTGATCGGAATCTTACTTTTAAAAATCACATTGAAGATATTCAATCTAAATGTAATAAATACACTAAATCTCTTTATTCTCTCATCAACAGGAAATCCAGGTTGTGTCTGCGAAATAAGATGTTAATCTACAAACAGGTCTTTCGACCAGCGATAATGTATGCAGTTCCGATTTGGTCTAACTGCTGCGCGACGAGGAAGAAAGCCATCCAGAGGATTCAGAACAAGGTTCTGAAAATGATTTTGCGGCTTCCACCTTGGCACAGCACCGAAGACCTTCATCGGATTGCAGGCATAGAATCGATCGGAGAGATGGCCAACAACATCATCTCCAACTTCAGAGGCAAATCGATGCAGTCTTCCATCGCAGAGATTCGTTCTCTTTACAATTAAGTTAGTTTTTAGGATTTAGGATTAAGTTTATACATTTTTTTTTTTGCTCAACAGGATATTCTCCTATAAATCAAATTATTTATTGCTTAAGCAAATTTAAATCAAATAAACAATGTTTAAAATTAACTGTATCAAAGAGTTGAACTGATCATAATTGATCTGAACACTTTAATTTAACTTTAATAATGTAACTTAAATGTAATGATTAAAAGACTAATAAAGACATATTTAAAAAAAAAAAAAAAAAACCGGCAAAACTTCGCTAACGGGTTTATTGCATGAGGAGTCATTTGTCTTATTGCTTTTGGCGGTTATGAGTTTGTTTTGTTTGATTGTTGTGACTTTTGTAGACAGATAAAAAAATGTGTTAGGTATAATTGCCACAAACAGTCCTGTGATGAAATTCGCTAAAATTATATCTGATTCCGGGCAAAAAATTGTGATCTCGTTTGAAAGCAGTAAAAAATTAGTGAATGTGATTTGACTTCCAAATTTTATAGTGCTACCAGTTTGATTAGTGGCGTCAACCAACATTTTTTTTTATTTCCACGATAGGAAGATATGAGATTGGTCGATCTGCTGTGGCGACTGCTTCCGTAACATTCGAAAAAAGGCTTTGAGGCTATCTTAATAGAGCTGATGCATTAGGTAACGTTTCCATAAGTCATCTGTGAGTGAACTACCTCGAAACTCATGCATACAGAACACTAAATTTTTAACCTACTTCCGTGGTTGGCTCAGATAATTGGCCAGAAAACTCTTAACAGTGTCCATTTCCGGGAATTCCCGACATTTTATTCCGGAAAAAAGATGCTCAGATTTCCCGATTCCCGGGAAGGACACTCTTAATAACATTCTCGTGATCACCAATCAGTGAGCTTTCCTTCATTGAAGTTTGTCTGACAAATTTATCATCAATCGATCATTCATTGTTTTTGTCCTCAGTACTTTCTTCAGTGATCACGAAATCCCCACGGCTACAAGTGGGTACTCCTGAGATGGGTTTTTTTCGACAAACCACGCGTACTATCACATCAATCAAACCACTAGGTGCTGACAGCCGATAAATCAAATCGGCTGTGCAGCTCACAATGCCTCCTGGAGATCGTCTTCTATCTCTCTATCGATATGGGGGTAATTCAATTACCCGCAACAGCCGCCACTCATCATCATCGACGTCGAAAGCTTCAACTATCACTTTCCTTCGGAGGAGAGTTGATTTGATTGGAAGCGGAAAAATGGGACATTGATTTTCTTCCCATCATCATTGTGTCGTCGTCTGTCGGTGCGGTTCCTGCTCTTCAATCAACGATGCTGTTTTAGCTTTTGCCGGTAACGATCCGTGTTATTTGTACCGAGCAGCTACTATTCACAACTACCGGCAGGTTTTGATCTTGGAGGACCCCCTGGAATGGAATAAGGCCCTTATAGCAGTACAGCAACGATCAATGGGTTGCTCAGTCGATGATCGATTGATTGGGGTTGTAAGCGACAGTAAGACGATCAAAGAATGTTTGGTTCAAGTACCTAGCTGTAACTGAGTGAAATCGAGATGCTTTGAAAACGAAAGTGAATTTTATGAATCATTTTTAAAGGCCGGGAAAGCTTCGAACTGAAAAAAAATGTATTGCTCAATGTTTAAGAAATAATTTAAGAATTTAGTTTAATTTTATGAATCCATAACACTGCACTCACATTTTAAGAGCGGATCGAGAAATATATTTGTTCTTTAAATATTAAATAAATCGATGTTGCATATGGATTCCGGCTTTAAAATATTAAGGGATCGATATTGCTTCTTGGTTTCCCACCATAAAAATTGCTCGGTTTACTCATAACAGCTGTCTCAACACCCGATTATCTTATCGACTAAATTGGCATGAGAAGAAGACTGAAAATGTAACAGACAACAGTCGCGAAATGGCCATGTGAGCCACCAAAAAAAAAAAAGATTAAATATCATGTAAAATTTGCAATTCTAATTCTAATTAAAGTAGTTTTATATTTCGTTTAATTATGTTTTTATTTATCATCCTCTCATTTTGTAGGTGTGTGTGTGTGTTTGTAGAATGTTGCTCCAATTCGGATTTTGACATTTGATCACATTTTCAAAGGTGATGGAAAGTATAAGAGAAACATGAATTTTAAATATAATTAATTTAAAATAAAACAATCTTCAATGGTTACAATCAATTGACACCCCGACGTCAAAACCAAATACTTGCTTGCTCGAATTAACTGTTCAGCTACAGTGTATTATTGGAAGTTCTTTCAGACAACATCAATGTAAATAATTATAGCATTAAATATTACTAATTATATTTTTTTTTCTCTTTTCAGGTAACGAATTTTTATCAGTTGTATCAAAGAGTAAGTGTAAATTTATTGTAAATTCTCGACAATGTTGTGCACTCGGGCAAGAACGATGATTGTTTTAATTGTATCTTTTGTGTACTTAGTTGTCATTTTTTAAGTTCGGATTGAATATATACAATATATAGAATGTTTTTAAATTAAATAATTTTTGTATATAAGTTCGAACTGATACAAAATCGTTAAGAAATTTGAAGTAAATTTTGATTTGGAACCGGCTTAATTCTTCTGAATGATTTCAAAATGCTGAATGTAATCCTGAATCTTATAATCTTAATTCCTAACCTGAATCTTGCAGTAAAAATTTAAAATCTTAGTCTAAATGTTGAGATCAAATTCTCAATTTTAATTCTGAATCCAGAACTTGAATTTGGATGCTTAGGGTAAATTTGAAATTAGAATATCGAATGCTCATAAACCTGAATTCAAACATGAAAATTCGAATCTGGTTTCTGAAATCCAAATTTCATTCTAAATTTTCGACTCTTAGTCTCATTCTGACTAGTGTGTCCTACCCGAATTTTCCTATCCGGGAATTCCTGGGAATAAAAAACTGGAATTCTGGAATCCCGGGAAACGCTGAAAAATTCCGAAATTTTCGTAGCCAATAAAAAAGTGTAAATATAAAAAATAACACGATCTAAATTGGAGAAATGCATCAGATTGAGCCAGGAAGATGATAGTTTTACTTTGATACATAGCTTTGACTTAATAATTTATATTTTTCTAAAAAAAATGGTCAATAAGTTGAATTTGATAAAAAATGTTTTTTTTCGTTCGAAAACTAACGCTAAAAGTAACGCTACGAAAAAAATCTGAATGTTTTATTTGCAACACTCATCATTTAGAGTTTCCGTTTCGCAAACTGTTGACAGTAGTAAAATATACGGCAAAAAAAATGAATGAATGTTTTGAACCAAAGGATAGTTATCTGAAAACTTTAGAAATTTGATGAATAACCTGAAGTCTAGCTAACCAATGTCTATCGATAGTGAAAAATCTTTCTCAATTATTTCAAATTTTTGCAGCATAAATCAGTCAAGTTCGTCGCTTAAAATACTTAGTTTTTGAGTCTTGGGTTTGAATTTAAAAGGCATTAGAAAAGTTTGAAATTTTTTGCAACACTTCAACCTAACATTTTTAAAATACCATATAGATAAAGTTTCGTATGCTGTGTGTTAAAATCCTCATTTTTAATTTTTTCTGGGATCCCGCGAATTTCCGGGAAAAGGTTCGTCAGATTTTACAAATCCCGGTAACGCTAAAATGCCCGGAAAAAGGACACTCTAATTCTGATTCTAAAATCGATTTTCTTAGTAGGAATTCGAACCTCTAAAACTAATTTTGAAATATTCTGATTCTATCATTTTTAGCTTAATTCTATGTTGTGTAGCTCTCTGGATTTTGATACTTAAGCTGGATTATTGAATCCTTTCTCGAAACCTTTTCCTCAATATGAATTTATAATTTGAGAATAAATTTGGATTTTAGGTTTGAAATTCCATTGATACTTTTGATACTTCGACTTTTTGTTTGGATGTATAGATTTTAATCTTAAAATTAGAATTTTTGTGTTTTAAAGTCATATTTGAATGATGGCATAAGTTTTCGAGAATCTGATTCCGAATTATGAATGCAATTTTTTATGTATTTTTCGTAAATAATATTAGAATCTCAACTTTGAAGTTAAATTCTTATTCAAATTTTGGTTCTGTATTTGGAATTCTAAAACTGAAATTAGACTTCTGTTTTTTATTAACTGCAACTCCAAATTTGAACTCAGAAGTATCATTGCAAAATTATGTATGACCCTGATGACTGTAAAGTAAGGTGTCCTCAAATTGCAACCTGTCTAGGATTCTGGAGATGTTATCTCCAAATGAGAAATTTATGTTGTAAATAAACAAGCTTTTGTATGACAGCTAATCAGAAAAATGATGTTTACAGTAAAGTTGCCGGATTTTTTCAGCACGTATCCGGGCTGGACAAATCCGGGCAATTTTAACTAAAAACCTGGCAAAATCCGGGTATTTGATTTTGAAATTGTTGATCAAAAATCCGGGCAATATCCGGGCAAATTTGGGTTTTTACACCCAAGAATTACTCAACAAAAATCAAGAGAAAAAATCGAAAAAAAAACTTTTCATCAAAACTCACCAGCAGATTCTAAGTTGTTTTTAAGGCTTCCAAAAAACCTTTAATGGTTATTTTTATAAAACTTGCTCAAAAAATTCCATTTTGGACGCATAAATAGTAAAAATTACAGCACAACTTGTATTATTTTTTTCAATAGTTGGCAAACAAAGTGAATATATTCGGGCAAAATCCGGCCTTTTTTCAATAGAATCCGGGCAACTGGACAACGTTGTCGCAATCTCAGAAAAAGCTCTATTTTTTCAGAATTGTTAATGATTTTTCATCACAGAATTTGTGCCACAGAACACAGGACATTGGAAAGATTCACAGATTTTATAGTTTTTTTTAATTCTGTACGTATCTCCCAAATGATAAATCTTATGTCGACATAAATTTTGAATTTCTAACTTTGTTTTGGAAAATCATGCCAGGATTGGTAATTTTAATTGATTTTTCTTAAGTGAACTGTGAAAAAGACTTATTTCTTCATGACTTTTCAAAGATCCATCACAGAAAACCATCACAGAGTTTTTGGGTTATTTACAGAATTTCAGATTAATTTTTTCCCAAAAACACTAATTTTTTCCCAAAAGCCGGGCGGAGTGAATCTTTTCCCAAATTTTGTATTAAATATCTGCGCAAACCCGAATACAACCGGGCAATCTGGCAACCTTAGCTTAGAGGTTGCTTTCGGTCCGATTTAAAGGATAAAGAAAATTACTTCAACATAAATCTTTAATTCAACCGCGGTATAAAAAAAAGCTTTATCTAGTGGTCGTTTTTTGATAATTGAAGAAATTTGATTTGAAAACTTTAAAATAAATTCTAGTTTAAATTTAATCCATTTAAAAATGAAAATTTGTCGAAAAAATGAATGGTTTCAAAAATCGAACTGGTGGTTTTCTTGTTTCTTGTTCCTCTGCTATCGATTGAACTATCATGACTGTGTAAATCAGTTCAAAAAATCATTTGCCCATATTTTACAATCAAATTAAGGTTTATACACAATCATAACTCTGTAAATTTATATGTTTATTCACTAAGGTTAAATTGATTTGCTACCTATAACACAAGTTTGCAAAAGTTACATAAAATGGTGAACTTTATTAACTGACAAATATTTCTGATGTAAAATCGCGCCCTGAATTCAAAAATTAAATTCAAAACAATCTCAGCAGAACAGTTTTTGAGACAGGGGCTTGTGATATAGCTCAGTTGGCAAGTCTGTTGTCTCCTGAGCCGACGACCGTGAGTTCGAGCCCAAGAGTAAACATCGAACACAGTTGTACCGGATAGTTTTTCAATAACGATCCGCCAACTGCAACGTTGATAAAGTCGCGAATGCCATAAAGATGGTAAAACGACTATAATCGAAACAAAAAAAAAAGTTTTTGAGATATGCTTCAAATAAGAAATTTTGAAAAAGATGTAGTTGTGCTACTATCCAAATGTCTCATATTGCCTATCATCAAATTGAAATCTATACTTTGCATATTAACGGTAAATAAATTTTCTATTGATCATCCCAACTTCATTTCTACGTATGGTAAGCTGTATTGTTGATATTTGTGAACTTTTGATCGAAAGAACCGTTTAAAACGCATTTTTTTTAGGGAAATTTTGTTTTCATCGACGACGGTTCAAGACTAGATGATAACATTTAAAAAATTCTTTTTTTCTAGAATTTCAATTTAAAACAAAAATTTTAATTCGTTATCTATCAAAATCGGTAAGAAATTATAGATGTTATGTTTACTTTACTCCAACAGTTAAGTTTAACTTTTAAATATAATTTAAAAGTTACAACAAAGTTATAACGATCTACTGTGTAGTGTGGTTCGTAAAATTATTTAAAAATTCAAACATTTCTGTTGTAGTAAATTAACCATAACTTCCACAATTTTAAGTGGATTAAGCGGAAAGGTTTTTAAAATGTTTGCATCTAGTCTAAAACCAAAAATGCAAAAATAAACCCAAAAAAATGCGTTTTTCACAGTTTTTTTCAACCATAAATTCACAAATTTCATCAATACAACTAATAATAATCTAAAATGAAGTTCAGATGATCGATTAAAGATATATTTACCTTCAGTATGAAAAAAAAAAACTAATTACAGTTTTATAATGAAAAATCTGAAATATTCACAAATAAGTAAAACTGCTTTTTTTTCTTCTTTTTTTGAAATGCCATATTTGCAGGATAACTTAAAAACTGTTCTACTGATCTTCAGTTTTCTTAGTTCAAAAATGTGTTTTCTTAATTCAAAAGTTGTATGATTCAAACATAACTTTCAGAAATATCAGTTTTTGTCTTTTTTTTTTAAAGAAAGATTTAAAGAATAAGCTTAGTTTGAAATTTTTGTAAATATGAAATACTCAAGTAATGAAAAGGCACATAGATACTTACAGTAGCATTTAAAGTTCACATTAACCTGAGTAAAAGGTACTGTAGAGAATTGATTCTTTTTTTGGAATTAGCTCATTAGTTCTGAACCCAGTACGAACTTCGTTTCAAATCTCCAGGTAAGTCTCTTTTCAGAATGATTATTAGACTTGAAATAATTTTAAATTAAAGCTCCGTTTTGGTTCAAAACTCATTCATGATTTTTTGCATAAAAATTAAGGAGTTTACAGGAGTTAATTTGAAATTTTATGTTTGTATGGGAAAATTGAATATTTTGTTCTGATAAACCAACATCATTTTTGTTTCTTCTTTGAAACCGAGCCTGGGATTTTATGCCAATTTATAAATTCTTTAAAGGTAAATTTTGCGTTGAACAACTTTGTTAAAGACCGTAACTTCGTATCATATTAGGCAAAAAAGTTAATCAATTAAACTGGCATCACTGCTTGTGCCTATCTCAGTATTTCTTGAAAAGTAGTCTTGCAATACCTCGCTAGGCACTTGCTGTGATGTCAGTTGAATTGATTGTTTTTCAATGCCAAAAGACATACCCCTATTGAACAGCTGATAACTTTTTTGCCTAATGAGATACGAAGTTACGGTCTTCAACAAAGTTGTTCAGTGGAAAATTTTCCGTAGAAAATTTATAAATTGGCACAAAACCCATTAGTAGGCTCGGTTCCACAGAAAAAAACGGAAATGATGTTTATTTTTCAGAACAAAATGTTAAATTTCCCATACAAAATTAAATGTTCAAATTTACTCATGTGAATGCTATAGTGTTTGAAAATTCTGGATAAGCTTTTTAGAATCCATTTTATGGAACTTTTGATTATTTGAAAAAGTCATTCGCGGGGAAAATTACAGTGTTACAAATCCTGCAAAATCAGTAGGTAAAAATATTCCAGCAAATTTGACTATGAACGTTGTTTTCTAGAAATAATTAATAATGATATCGATTTCAATCTTGAGCCGTTTGTATGAAATAACTAAGAAGCTGGAGGTTTACTTCCTAAATGTTAAAATGCTGCGTTCCAGAATGGTAATATTTAATCAAATAGATTTTTCTGAATATAAATAATCTGAATATAAAATAATTAAAAGGCAGAAAAGTATGTTAAACTTTTAATACAACTTCTCAATACAACTTAGATCTCAATTCCAAACTGAAAGTTCAAAGTTAAAAAAAAAAACAAATCAATCGTTTTTCTATCGAGAATCAAAATGGGTGATTGAAAACCGCATCTAAATCTTTTGGTCAGAGCTGCCCAGGTACTTTCAAACGCACCATGGGCAGCCGAATTAACCCTTCAATGTACGGTTTCTTTCATAAAGCCTTTTGGGTTTAACTCCGTGTATTCTATGTTAAGTTTTGGGTTTGAGCTTGTGAATTTCGACTGAAATATGATCGATGTTCCACAGTTCTTTCCTCGTTATAAGGAACTCCCTAAAAATAGTAAATCTGCCCCTTTAAGGGTTACCAAGGCCTCGCGATGGGTTGCGAAATCCGAGAAGCACGCAATCGATTGGAAGTAGGTATGCAAGCTGTTCCTGCTGCGTTACTCTCATCATGCAGCGACCGAGGATGCCCCAATGAGCTATTTTCTACGCCAATTGAGTCATGCACCATGCAGCAGTTGAAGGTTAGCTGTTGAACGTCGAACGAATGAGGGCCGTGGCTTAAAAAAATACGGGCAAGAAGCGATAGGAAAAGATTTGTTTCTATTTTTTTTGTGGTACAGAAACAAAACGAACGATAATGTCATTAGTCGCGGTCCTTGAGAAGGAAAGTTTCTAGATTTCTCTGCAATGATTTAAATTGTTGCCACCTTCTATGTTAAGGTTATGTGTGGGTTTTCAGTATGGATTATTTTGTTCTATTTCGCTTAGAATGAGATTAGGTAAACATTATTTTTAATCCTTACATACGGGTTCGGGTACGATTTGCGGTTTACAGATATTACTGCATCTAATGCTATTTCAGTTCTGCTCAATAATAATTTCAAAATTAAAAAACCTAGTTTGTAAGCATCTTTTTGAGAAATTCAAGTGAAGATACTACACCTCGCTTCAGGAAAAAAAAATGTTTTAACTGTTTCAATCTTCACCTTCCACGGCCTTTAATCCAGAGATTCAACCCCATTGCAACATACACCAGTCAGCAGCATTAACTGCAGCAAAACGCCAGGCGGGGCAGCTCAGAACAGCAGTAAACATAAACAACTTGGCTCCCAGTTGGTACACACTCGCATCATTTGGCTTAAATACCAAAAATAGCCACTAATGTTTATCCCCCATAGAGAAATGCACGCCTTTAATATGCGCTTGCTTGCAAGCAAGATTTTCTCAGGCGTGCAGCAATAAAGTTTGAAGCCGTACAATATTGGGCGCTCTCATATGTGCGTGTATGAAGATGCATATGGGCAATGTTTTTGGGATGTAAGTTCATCAGAAGATGTTCAAATAGAGAGGGGATTTTTTCGCCTAATAAAAACTGACGCACTTTGCCATTGGAACTCTTGAAAATATTTTAGAGTTAATCAGATCTAAAGATCATTGAAGATTCTGTTGGGACTTTGTAACATTTTATGAACTGTTGAATCAATTCCCAGTAGAGCAAATATTTGCCTTAGATCTGGCTCCAATCTCGTTCAAACAGTCATTACAAACCATAACCGGAGCCATTAAGAATGTTTGATTCACTTGAGATAAGCTCAGAGACGAAAGCCAATCGCTGAAGCCGCTTGCAGCTGTGAAAATAAATTGCTGTTCCAACATCACGACGCGTTAATTAATGGGTGCCATTCCATGCCTAGAGCATTGATAGGGTCAATCTTGTTTTGTGGTCTGTTACACAGAGACAGAGAGAAGATTGCGTTCTGTTTGGTTTTTTGTTTACAAACAACGTTTCAAAACACTATAATATAACTTATTTACAAAAATACGAGAACTTTGGTTGAATTTCAAAATGAAGCAAATATTGTTCCCTTGCCCTTCCAAAAAAACTAAGCAGCATAACTGCACTTTCACATACCTAGGTATAACTCATAACAGCTATTCTACCCACAGGCATTACCAAGCAAATACGAAAATAAACATACATGGCAAAACATTACAGATATACCCGACAACAATCGTTGGGTGCCCCAATAAACTGAGTCGATTTGAGATCATTCTTTAATTTCTCAAACCCTGGGGTCTAAAAAGCTTCGTTTTGGTTTAAAACTCATTCATGATTTTTTGCAGAATTTTAAGTAACGTTTACATGAGTCAATTTGAACTTTTAGGGTTGTAAGGGAAAATTGGTTTTTGTGCCAATTTATATATTCTCCACAGGAAATTTTCCGTTAAACAACTTTGTCAAAGACCGTAACTTTCTATCTTTTTAGGCAAAAAAGTTATTAGCTGTTTAACAGGGGTGTGTCTTTTGGCATTGAAAAACGAAAAACTCAATTGACATCACTGCTAGTGGCTTGCGAAAGATTGCATGAAAATTAGTCATGCAATACCTTGCTAGGCACCCAGCAGTGATGTCCAAGGATTGAAAAACTCATTCATACGAGCGACGGAACCTGCATCGCTCCGATTTTTGCTCATAAGAATGTCGTGGAACGCGAATGAGGTGTGAGCGAGAATCTCCTGTTCTCACGAATCAATCCCGACCAAAACGAAAACACGAACAAGGTTTCTGATTCCTTTTTATTTTGCTTCCCTCTTCGCACACAAAGTTGAGCATCAACCCGACGATTGCGTAGCAGCGAGCTGGTTCGTGAAAATTTTTACCAACCCGCTCATGAACCGTGTTAGTAATGATATTATTTCTTCCCGTGGAAAAATCTTCGTCCCTTTGCGAAGCTTGAGCTTAAAAAAACACTAACAGCAACAATAGGTACTGACGCCAAGCCGTGTTGGCTTTCAACAGCGTTGGCCAACAGGAATTGAAAAAAAGAAGAACAGTGTGCATACGATCGGTAGAGTCAATCCATGTTAAATAGTGATGTTATTATTCTTTTCAGGCAAAAATGCCGAGCCAAAAGAATACATTTCCTTCATGCTAGTGGTGTTATTATTTTTTCCTACGGAAGAATGTGCGTCACTTTTTGAAGCTACAAGCTTGAGGGAACATCAATAACATCAACAGCAACAGTGTACACTTGTGTAGGGCAAGCCAATCTTCAAACGATCGGTGCCCGGATGGTACGGTACGGAGCCGAAAGATTCCTTTTTCTTTTTCTTTTGAACTGACGTACTTACTCCTCTAAACAAACAGCAAGCTTGGTATCTAAATTTTCACGAAGCAAATACGAGTCTCTCGTGATCCCGTTGCTCAGACTCGCTCATGAATATTTTGTAAAACGAGCAACAAAGAAACTGCCATCGTAGAATCGTTTGTGTTGCTATTCGTGATTGTATTGAGCACAAACGAATAGCGAGCCGGCGGCGAAGCATTCTCATGTGCGTTTCGATGAGTGAGCGATTTTTATAGTCCTTGGTGATGTCAATTGAATTTATTGTTTTCAATGCCAAAAGACATGCTCCCATTAAACACCCAATAACTTTTTTGTCTAGCGAGATACGAAGTTACGATCTAGACAATGTTGTTCAGCGGAAATTTTCCTTTAAAGAATTTATAAATTGGCACAAAAACCATTAGCAGGTTCGGTTCCACAAAAGAAACAAAAATGATGTTGATTTTTCAGTACAGAATATTCAATTTTCCCACACAAACCTTAAAGTTCAAATTTACTCATGTAAACGTTACTTATGGATGAGTTTCAGAAATGACCCAAAATCGACCCAGTCTAGTGCCCCAATGAAGCTCCGCAATAATGGCCGCAGGAGCTCTTTCCTTCAATCTCTCTATCCGTGTATGAAAAAGTCGTTGATCTTCGTCATCATAACTGTTCCATCCGAAGAAGGGATCATCATCTGGATGTGGGCCACATGTCAAGAATTTTGATTTTTTTTACTCAAACAAAAAAAAACGTCCAAGAAGCATTATGGTTTTCATCATCACAACAACATGCAGTGTCTCAAACTCAAACACTCCACATAGAGGCATATCACTTGTTGTTGTCTGTGGTATATCTTAAAAAAGAAAAGCCGGCGTGGCGAAGTCAAGATTAATGTATCCAATTCCTGAAATGGGTACTTAGTTTTTTTTTTTGGGTTTCCAGATCGAGTTGAGGGTTTGTTAATTCAGTCAGTGTTGCATAACTGCTCTCGCTGTTTAATGTTGGGTATGGTTTGCGCGGTTGATTTCATCACGCAGCCGACACTGAAGATGACATCAATTAGGGAAATGAACTTCGACACAACGGCACAAATAACCATAACAACAGAAATTACCTCATCAATTTTACACGGTTCATGACCTATTGGTTTTGAAAAGTCGTTGTGAGATTTTTTATTGTGTGCAGATGATTTATGACCTGCGACTTGGATTGAATACACTCCAAGGCCGAAAGTTTAAAAAGAATGATCGATAAAATTAGTGTTTGTAAAGATCTTCAAAAGATTCAACCACATGATATGAAACGTTTTTAATAATATATTTTTTGCCAGACATCCCTTTCCAAAACGATTTATAAAAATTACCGGTGTTTTGGTTAAATATTCAGTTATTTGCCTAAATTTTCCGGTGTTCAGATGAAAACTAACGAACTTATTAACGTACTCCGTTTATGTTTTATTCCTCTTAAGCCCTCGTCCGAAATTCGCCCGAGGGAAATTATTACGAGTTTTTTTTTTTTAAATATGCCAGCAAATCGAAAATGCAAACTCTTATAAAAGCTATTTATTTCAAAATTCGAAGAAAAAATCAAAGATAGATATTGAAATATTTTTATTTCATCGTTGATACCTAGGCCTAGTACAAAATCTCGTGCCAAATTTGAGCCAGATCGGATCACGGAAAGGGGTCGCTCAACGAGCCTAAAGTTTGTATGGGATTTTGGTCCCCTTTGGCCGATTCATGATGATCAAATGATTTTTCCTAAACTCTTCCAAATATTTCATCCCAAGACTGCATTTCAGTTCGACTTATGATGAAAAAGTTATTAAACTTCAAAAATGGGATAACTTATTTCAGGGTGATATTTATCACTGTTGCGTCAAAATGTTGGAAGCAGTGTTTCTCATTAATAGTGATGAATATCACTTTTAAAAAAGATAACTATTTTGTGAAGCTTAAAAACTTTGGTGTCTTAACTTGAATCGAAATGCAGTCTTCGGATGAAATATTTTTCATAGTTTAGGTTCTAAGAAAAACCGTTTTCAAAAGAAATCGGCCGAAGGGGACCTATGTCATTCATGAAAAACTGAATTTTCGTGTTCCTCCCGAACTTTTTAAAATGTCGGGTCATTTGGGGCACTCTAGGGGGGGTCATTTGGGGCACTCATTCGGGGAAATCGGGAAATGCGGCAAAAGACGGGATTTGAAATCCATCGGGAAAATTGGGAAAAAAGTCGGGAATTCTTCCAAGAAATCGGGAATTTTTTGCCTAGCTGCTCAGGGCAGCTAGGAATCCATTGCTCCAGTGTAACTGAATAATTTTGAAACTAACACCCAAATCGTGTTCTGAAAAATAAGTTCAGTTTCAAGTTGTTACCGAGAAATAGCTGGTGGAAATATGATATTTTTTGGTTTGAATTTCTTTGTGGAGGATCATATAACAACTAAAATAATAAAACAAATAAAAGGGTTAAAAGTGTTAATATGTCAACTCCTGTTTAACTTGCATTTTCTATTTTGTTAAGAAATAGAATGTCTCAACCAAAATTCCGAGCATCAACGAATTATGCACATAATTGAAATTACAAGTTATCCATGTGTAATTGAAATTGCATTAGAAATTAGAATTTCGATTATTTGTCGATATCTGCTTATGAAGTGAAGTCAGAAATTCGTCGTTTACTTTAGGTATGGTTGCCAGAGTTTTTTCGGCACGTATCTGGGCCGAGCAAATCCTGGTTTTTTTTATCTAAAAACCTGGCAAAACCCGGGATTCTGTTTTCAAAATTCTGAACCCAAGATCCGGGCAATCTCCGGCAAATTTCGTCAAAACCTAGAAATTGTTCAATATTAATCGAGAAAAAAAAACACTTGAATCTGTATTTTTATCGAAACATTTCAATAGATTTAAAATCGCATAAAATCGTTCGTTATTATTTTGATGAAATTTGCTCTGTAAAATCCTTTTTTAGACACAAAAATAAAAGATACTAATAACTTAAATCGAGAACTTTTTGGTTTTGAAATTAAAGTGAACGAAAAAAAAATCCAGACTTTTTTCAACAAAATAAGTGCAACCGGACCGGACCAGATCGCTTCAAAATTTTGTATTAAATATCCGTTAAAGTCCGGGTAAAACCGGGCAATCTGGCAAGATTTATTTATAGAGATTTCACGAATCATTGAATATTTAAATAGAAAAACGGTTCAGAAAAAGAAGTTCATACCAAAAATGAATGAACTTTCAATAAATGCTTAGCATAGCTACGAGCTTTGGGGCTTATCTTCTAAGTTAGGTATGTTAGAACTTAACAATTGGAGCTGTATTGACATTTTTAATGAATATTTTCTAGGGTTTGACCAGCTCGAGCTTAGCGCTATCGCCATGAGAAAATTTTGAAACTACAGAATTTAAATCTCATCTACAAGACTGAAATAGCGTACATGGTTAACGGAAAACAGTTTCTTGGATTAAAAACTACTGATTTCTTTTTGAAGGAATGATTGTATATTCAACTGAAGTTTCTCGAAAAATACTAATTACGTTTACGGTCTAATCTAATTCCGACCATATGTTCTCCGGTGTATAAAAAACAGGAACTATTTTCAAATGAATTATTAAGGTGAAAGAAATGGAAGTTTTGGTATTATTGTGGTTGCATGGATAAAATCAACGCGAAACACATCGCTTAATTTCTAATCTAAATTCACACGGTGAACTTAAAACAGTTTCTGATCTGAATTCAAGTCTGGAAAATCGCGATCTATTTTCTTGCAAAGCTTAGAGTTTTGTAAAGTTTATAAAATACATTCAAAAGAGGTTTTTGAAATATATAAAATACATGATGGTTGAACATAAGACCATCTTTTTTATTTGAATTTACTTATTTGCCGCTGTTTGAATAAGTTTTAAAAATTGAAATTATCTTAAATATCTCAGTTTTTTTTTAAGTTAAATATAAAAATTATAATTTGAACACTTATTAATGGCAGAAAACCGTTAAATAAATCCTTTTGGGACTGATTTTTTTGTTTTGTTTTTGAGAATCGGGAATTTCGTGAGGACATGCGAGAAAAAAGCCGGGAGAAATGCGGGAAGTCAAAAATTGAATTTGAGTGGCCACCCTGTTGATGACTTGGTATGTGTTTCATCGAAAGCAGGACAAATATTTCCCTAATAAAGGCCCATTTACACTTCACGTGATAATGAAAAAAAATCTTATTTCATCAATAACTTAACATTGCCAGGTTAATTTTGCAGTATGAATATACGCAACGAAAAGGTTTTTTATGTCAAAGGAAAGTGCCACAAAAACAAAGGATTTTTTTTCTTTGATTTTTAAAAGATAAATAAAAATTCCTTTGGTTTAAAGGCATTTTCCTTTTTTTGAAGAATTTTTCTTTTGAAAAATCTTTGAATCAAAATCTTAATACTATGAAACAAAAAACAGTTTCATTTTATGCAAAGATGTTTTCGTTTGCTACAATATAATTTAAATTTAGATTTAAAATTATTGGTTCATTGAACCATTTTTCTTTTAATCCAATTGAAAGAAATATTTTCTGTTGTCCCGAAGTTTCTATTAGGAATTTTTAATAATAAAAAGAAAGAAATTATATCTTTAATTCATTTTTATTCACAAACTTAACACAAACACTGGTTCACTATAATTGAATCATCCGGTCCTAATTTTGGTCTGAGGGCATTTTTCTTGGGCCGCTCAATAGACTTCCGGAAGCAACTTCGGTTGCTAGCTTTAGTGGTCATCCAACTGGTAAATGCCGCTGAGGATCGGGCCGAAGATAATCAGATAATGGATTTGGGGCAGAATCAGTCGTGGTCTTTTAACAATGCAATCTTAAATATTCACTTTTTGAATAACGGATTAACACACACTTACCATTCTTCATCCTAAATCCTCCTAAATGGCTATCTCTGATTCACTAGTTTTGTTTTTAAACACGACCGGCCAAACGTTATTCGAAATTCGGTTCTTGCCCAATCCAAAATATCTTCTGAATTGAAGTTTTAATTTAAAGAAATTATGCCTTTCTGTTGAAACCATTTTTCTTTGGTTGAAAGAAAATTTACTTTGTTTCAATAGAAATATGCAATCGAACAAATTTCTTTTGAAACAAAGAATTTGTTTAAAATCAAAGTCCAAAATTTTTCAGTTTAAAAACTTAATTCTTTCTTTCAAAAATTATTCATTTGAATCAGAACGATAATTCATTGATGCAAAGAAAATAGGAGTTTGATTCAAAAAACTGAATGTTTTGAATCAAAGTCGGTTTTGTTTTGTTTCAAAATCCAAGTTTTCTCTGCGTGTACTCATCCTTATGCTTATAAAGTGAGAATTCTAGATTGCCCAGTTTTATGAATTTAATTCCCATTGATTTTCAACGTTTCTTTTCAAGTTCTTTATATTTTTTTAAAATTTCAATAATTTTTGGTTTTTGTTCTGATATTGTTCGGATAAAATTCTGGAATTTTTTTTTTAAGTCTTTAAATAAATCTAGGTTAACACATGAACTCACAAATTACGGTAAAGTTTAAATTTGAAGCTTGGAATTGTGCAAGACATTCGAACTTCATTAAAATGAGAGATGTTTTTCTTTGTTCTTTGTTGTTGTTGTTTCTGTGCTGCATGCCTTACTGAATTCAAAAACTGATAATTTAGGTACTGTAATTTGTTCAAATCTCGACAAACAAAGACCTTAACATTTTTTTTTAATGTTGAGAAAATATTTCATATTCAAAACATAATGCTTCATTCGCTGAGGACTCCTAAAATGTATTCTTTATTCAATTAATAAGAGAACGTGATACATTCAAGATTTTCCAGATTTTATCGGGCGTACATGGGTTTTTCAAAGTAGAGGGAACAAGTAAAGCAAACTACAGTCTGGTTGGTTGCCATAATATTGTAAAAAACAAGTCCGTATTTTGCTGGATTTATACACTGGAAAAATAAACTTTATCTAAATATGATTTCATTGGGAAGACATAAAAATGGGACTACATACCTACCTGAGAACACCTGATGAACATGAGAACTGAGACATGAAAAGTCAGACCGCTCTAACCAACATCTCATGTCTAACGTCTCATTTGTCATGTGTCATGTCTCAAGTCCCATGTTTCAGGAGTCAGATGTCAGGTCCCAAATCTCAAGACTCATGTCTTATGTCAAGATCTCATGTTCCAGATTAAGATTTTAGATCTCGGGTCTCGGGTTTTAGTTCTCAGAACTCAGTGCTCAGGTCGCAAGTGTGAGATCTAAAGTGTAGTCTCATCCCTCAAGTTTCTTGTCTAAGGACCCGTTTCTTACACAGAAAAAAATACTGAGCTTTACATTTCATGTAAAATTTGATTTCATGTAAAATTCGGTCAGATGTGTTGTATACTATAACGCAGCCCTGAAAAAAACCATGCGTTTCCTTATTCGGGTCAATTTGTTGTAATTTTACATGACTTTTGCATGAAACGATGTTTGAAATAAAAAACATTGCAGTCGCGCACAGGGTGTGTCTCATTGTTTTTCAATTTTAATAAATGAAAAGTGAAAAGAAATCTTTTTAAAAAATTTCACCAAGAAACAAAAAATGTTTTATTGCTTTAATTAAAAAAAACCTAAAAATAGTGTATTGCTATAGAGAAATTTATAGACATTATTGGATAGAAGTGATATATTGTTCTAAGCTAAACAGTTGCCCTTTTGTTCATTTCTAAACATATTTTAAACATAAGAATAACTCTAACCGATAAGGTCGATTTGAAATCTAACATTTAAAAATGAATGGCACAAAAAGTAGTCAAACTTTTGGTAAGAATAAAAAAAATAGCAGAAAATGGTCAACAATATTCTTAATTTGTTGTTACAAAAATTTCAGCAAACTAAAGCTATTTTTCTCTTTGTTCTTGGATTTAAGTATAAACGCGTTAGTTAAAAAAATCAGGCTCATGGACTATTAAAAATATAAGTGAATCGTTTTGAGTTGTTTAATATTCATACCAACAAATGATTCGCTTCATTACCCCTTCCTCAAATCCCATCATTTTGCAAATGCATTTCAATGTACAACGAATTAATATCAAGTAATATTATTCAAAAAACATTCTAGGTGAACATAATGCTACCTACATTGAATAAGAAAATGATTTAAAAAAAAAACATCCATCCAAAAACTATGAACGAAACATAAAAGAAAATTTAGATACACCCTGTAGCAGAATCGTATCACAAACAAACACCGAACGGCCGACCGGTAAGCAGCAAGTTCGATTTGATGCGCCGAAAAAAATCTGTGAAGTGTGTAAAGTGTGAAGCTCGTGAATTTCGAGTAAGCACAAACATTTTGAACAACTTTTTAATCATTATCATGCTTTGTTGTAAGGCTGATGGCTAGAACTTGATAAATTATGAATTAAAAAACTAAAAAAGAATAATGAGCAGGAACAATTTTATTGTTATGGTCATGTAAATTCACAATGGCATTTTTCTCTTTTCGGGAATTTACATCACGTCATAAGTCATGTAAATTTAGTAGAAATAACTTGTTCCATTTATTTGCAGGTTAAAACATGTAAAAGCACAAGATTATTTAATACTGTGTAGGCTTCTAGTCACAATTTCAGCTCTCGGCTCTCAGATTGCAGGTTTCATGTCTCCAGTCGTATGTCTCAGGTTACATATCTTACCTTCTCAAGATACAAAGCTTCGGAATAAATCCTGTTTTTTACACGGTTTTCTTATTTTATGACAACTTCCAACACTGAATATTTTAAATTCATCTAGATCGCAACTGTTTGGTTAAATTTAAAAAAAAAAAATGGGAGCTCCGAGCATACTTTTATTGCAAAATTATACCTAATTTTGCTATCATGCCTGGAAAGTAAAATTTGGTATCATTTTGCCCAAATACAGGTGTTCAAATGCCAAAATTTGTGTCTCAATTTTCATATGTGCATACCATAATCATGCCAAGTGTATGTTTATGGTATGCACAACAATTCTCAAATGAATTCTGGAAGCACAGCGATGCCATTTTTTGGTGTCGAATGATGCTTTCAATGTTGCTTGAAAAAGGCTGCTAAACGAGGTATTAAAACACTTTCAGTGAAACCAAAATTTGGCAGAACTGTGCCATCCGCATAGAGAAAATGAACGCCAAACATTTATATTGAATCATCTTTATTCGGGCTAAATTTTACCTAATTTCGCTAAGATGATAGCAAAACATGATGGTTTCAGCTAATTTATATTTTAAAATTACAAAATCTTGTGTGGATTGTTATAATATGAAATATCAATGTTTACACTAAACTGAAAACTTGTTTTGATACTAAGCACCTTGTTTATTAAATTATTTTTATAATTATTTTTGGGCCAAGGATAATAGAATGTTACATTGACATAATAAGTTTTTTTTTCATTAGAAAATGACCCTGTTCAGAAGAAATTGTCAATTCAGATTCTTGATAATTTGTTTGTGAGAAAACCTTTGGGAAAACGGTTTGTTTTTTTTTTTTTAAATAAAGTGAACCACTTTTGTTCTTAATTTTGCTATTAATTAAATTTCCAAACCAAAATATGTTTGGTATCTCTTTTTGGCCTTACTTTGAATTTAATAAAATTAAGGGTTTTATTTAAGGTGCCTGGTTCTGCTCTCAGACTAAATTTTACATCAACTTTAACACTAAGCTGCTGTTGTTTTTGTTTTGCTATGAAAGTCAATGAGCCTTTTCAATTTTAAATAGGGAGAATTATAACAAGAAGATTCGCATGCGTTGAGAGAAAAAAACTTGTGCTCTCTGGCATTCTTGCAGTATGTATGAATATGGTGTCGAATATTATCCAAATCGTATATTCTTATCGCTTAAGTCAGAAGTTAAAATAATATATGTACATATATTGCCTCCACTTTGGCATGTAAATGCTGTTTTTTCGAGTTTCATCCGATCATTCTATAGTGTATATGAAACGTATAAAAAAGTTGTTGACAAATATACCTACAAAAATGTTTGTTGGGAAACTTTAAGGTGAGAAACTTTTTTCTAATATATTTGTACAGGGAACTAAAAATCTTCGTTTTCAGTTCAAGTAAATAAACCAAATGCAATCCATTACATCTAGAAACAATCTGACGGAAATTCCCACCGAAAAACCCCATAAATCTTTTTGCAGCTCCCGAAGTTTGTAAAGAAATTGAGGACAGATCAAACGTCATTCATTCACCACCAGAGAGGCACACACCTCCTGATGGGTATACGAAATTGTTTCCTCATTTTTAAGCGCCAAACTGTCGTCGCTATCGGATCCAAGGAAAAAAAAATGTAGTGAAACAAGTAAGC
Organism: Uranotaenia lowii; assembly: GCF_029784155.1. NCBI lineage: Eukaryota > Metazoa > Arthropoda > Insecta > Diptera > Culicidae > Uranotaenia > Uranotaenia lowii. The sequence goes on from NC_073693.1 coordinate 24,536,198, forward strand.
TAATACATAACACCAGAAAAAAAATTGAAACCGCGCATTGCGACTTCGACAGGCCCTGACTAGGTTCCGAAACAAACAACCAAAACAAACATCAATCTTGACTTTCTTTCTCGCAGCAGCACCCCCGTAGCACCAGAGAGAAGAATAAGAAATAGAAGCAAACGCAGGGAATCGATTCCACATATCCGCGTCGTGTAGATTCTCCACTTCACACCCACCCGAACAAGACGATGCAATTCGATTCAACTCGTCCGAACTTGCAACAGGAAATAGATACCTACCGAGTGGTTGATACAGCTTTTTTGTTGTTGTTTTATCGTTGGATGGTTCACGGTACGGTTCTCGATTTCTGACTGACTTTTGCGGGGAAAGATTCAAATTTTCTCAACGGAACGAAGGCGGACAATGAGATATGCAGCATCGGTAGATATCATCGGTAGGTGGCCACAGATCTAGGTCACTGCCTTAGGTGGTAGGATGCCTGCGGGTGTCAACGGTGGATTTTTTGGCCGAACGGTCAGAAAAGAACCATAAATTACCATTTCACCATGTTGTTGACGGCTTACTTTATAATCCACGCGAACCCGCCTGAATCGTCGGGACGTCATAACAAGATCCAAGCTTGAGCCCCCGAGCATCTTTGGAAGAATCATAATTCTTCATCAAGCAACTCTATGCCTCTTTTACGGGGGTGGCTCCCTCGTTGGTCCAACAGCCTGGTCTCAATTAAATCGTACCCCGGTTGACTTTTATGCGAGACGCTGAAAGATTTGCACATTCTCATAACGAAATTCCTTGCCGGGATCCCCGAAAGCAAAGCGAATCGTTCTAGTTACACAGGTACTGCATATCCCGAACCTACGCTAAGCCGATTGCGAAATGTTTCAACTTTCTGAACTGAAACTTCTTGAAGTCGAATCCCGTCTCACAGAACAGCAGAGTCTTTTCATCAAAGACGACCTTAGGAAAATCTAGTCCATACTTTGCACCTAGATAGATGGGACGCACGGGCAGCATAAATCTGACGTCGTCGTCTTCGGTTGGTATTAATAACATAGCGCATAGATTTGTTTCCCGTTGCCCCAAAACCCGACTTAGGAACGGATTTTTTTGACAGTTTGAGAATGCGAAAGATTTTTTGGGGACCATCTAAAGAACGAAATGGGGGGGCGTGGGGGTACTCCGACCACATTAACATTCCAACGGGTAAATGGCGCGCGTGATGCATCTGAGATGTGTGCGGCGATGTTTCGGGCCACAGGAACGAATTCTTCTGCTATGCACCTCTCTCTAGAACCAATGACGACGACGAATTTTGTTTATCTTTTGCTGGTGTTAGATGTGCGATTTTGGCATAGCTCGCACGTGTCTTCTCGAGATTGTCACTGCAATTTATGAGCCCCATGGACTAGACCACACACTCCCTTTCAGCCAATCACACATCGGAATAAGGCTCCCAAATGGTAAAGGTAATTAAACTTCGAATTCTAATTCTAAAATCATTCACATAACAATCACACCCGAGCAGACTTTAATGTATGAATTAATAGCAAAATGTTACCAAACGAGATATCGACACAAAAATGATAGTATTTTTTGGTATTGATTTTCAGGCGATAGCGAAGCAAGGCATCATAAAGGTATCAAATATTTTGTTCATAGTAGAGTGAAACGAAAATGAGGTGTCAATTGCAAAATGATAGAATCATTCGAGATTTTCCATGACAGCAAATCTAGGTTCTTTTTGGCATAGTAAAATACCTAATTTGTTTACTACATATATCTTTTTACTGAAGAAAGTTTTTTTAAAGTTTTTCTAAGAAACATTCAAATGTGATGTTTTTTTAATTTTGAATATTTCAATTTTTTGTTTTGAAGGTTTGTTCGTGTTTCTAAGACACTCTCAAGTAAAAGTCACTCAAAATCTCGACGTTAGCCTTTGTACTTTGTACCCTAATAGTAACCTAAGTGACAGTTTAGATATTGTGTTCTCATTTTTACCAAATTTTGGAAACCTCGTAATGTAATATGTTTCTCAGACGATATTCAGCTATAACAATTCATGTTTCCGTTTTTCAAAATCTAAGAAAAAATCCGAAAAACATGCTTCGGAAAAACGACTGTAGATAAGCTAAGAAAACCTAAAAAAATCATTTAATTTACAAGAAAGCTGACGTTAGAAGCTATACGTTGCGTACAAAGATATTTTTTTAAATTTTTTAAGATCATGACCACAAAAAATGTAAAAAAAAGTGCTGTGATAACCGTACTTTTCAATCAATAAACCGTAAAATTTTCCTGAGTCACACCATATAAATTTCGAAAATAGAATTGGAAAGTTGACGTAATTTGGCACATTTTTGCATGTTTAGATTGTCAAAATACGAAACACAGAATTTTTGACAAATTTTCAAAGGAAGCAGTTTTAAAAACTTTTTGTCATTTTGCAATTTTTCAGATTTTCTAAGACTTCAATTATACTATGCACTGGACTTTGAGTATATTAACGCAAGATTTAATCTTAAAAATGATCAATTGGAAAATGATGTTATGAATTCTGGATATTTACTTCAGTAGAGGATAAAATTTTGGTTAAATCAGTTGAAAATGTTTCAATTCGAATTTCAAGTCTAAGACAGAAATTGGGATGGAAATTTTAAAAGGTAACTCAGTACTACCGATTGGTCCAATTTAAGCAACAACAGTTTTTTTATAGATTTTATTTTCAAAAAAAGGAAGTGCAAAGGGTGTAGAATTTATAAACCAACGGAAATTTCAATAATTATGATTGAAAATAGAAAAATTTGGAAAATACCCGGTATTAACCCGGATATTGCCCAGGTTAAATTCTGAAATGATTGAAAGTTTGATTCAATAAACGTGAATATATATTTATAAATTGCATATTTACTGGCAAGAAATGTAAAAGCTGCCATAAGCACTAACAATTCGCCCAAATGGTATTTAACAATAACTTTAGAGCTGTAATCCTGTTTTGCCGAAATTAGTTGCTATTTTAGTGTAGTAACCATTACTTGGAAAGTTAACGTAATAATAAACATTATTATTGTGCAAGACGTTTGTATGTAACGAAAATAAGGAGATGTTTTTCTTCATTCTACCTGTTCTGTACTGAATATCCTGACTGACATGTTTCGATAAAAAAAAAATGAAAATTTAAGGCGTTTTTCCTCTCTTTTCCCTGTTTACTCTAAGGGGCTTCCTTAACTCGTGTAAGAGAAAAACTAATCTAGATATTATTTCAAGTTTTCATTCAAATTTTCTTATTTTTGTTTCTTTTCATAGGTTTGTAGAAATTAAAGTAGTATGATGACAGTAAAGTTAAAACTTAATCCGACCTTGTCCAAAAACTTCTTCATGTCTTCCCATACTGAAAGAAAGGTTAGGTCCTAAATCATTATAGAAATTTTTTCGTATGCATTTATGCTCTCACGTAAAATATGGTTCCTTTTGCTTGATAAACTCTCGTGTCGTTACATAAACGTCGAAAGGAAGCCACCTTCTTGTCCATTTTATGGAAGAGGAGAGGGTTCTCAAACAATCAAAGAAGCATTTTTCGTATCCAAAAACACTCCCAAAGAAAATTTGCTTTAACTTTCGTGATTAGATTTTAATCTATACAACTAAATTTGTATAAATAGTTCATCAAATATGTTTATGGAGCCTTCCCACCTTGTAAGGCGGGTGGGGCCTCAAATAATACCAAACTTGATTTCATTTGTCCTATAAGTTCTTGAGACTTGTTAAAAATGTATAGGAGCCCTCTTTATCCTGCTTCTTCCCACTGGAAAAAAGAAGATTATTGTATGATCATAAAAACAACCCTCTTGCCAAAATCCATTCCCATGCCAAATTTATGTCCATTTGCTTGATTAGTTCTCGAGTTATGCAAAAATGTATGAGAGCTCCTCTCTTCCCTTTGTATATTCCGACTAAAAGGAAGAAAGGGAGGGAATGCCAAACAATCATAGAAACACTTTTCGTACTCAAATATCCTTCTGTTCCAGATTTGGTTTCATTTGATTAGTGTTCAAGTCACGCAAAACAAAATATATGGAAGCCTCTCCCCACTTGTCCCTCCCACTGGAAAACGGGAGGGGTTAAAAATTTATACATTTCTCATATTAGAATATTTTCCTATGCCAAATTTTGTTCAATTTGCTAGATAAGTTCTCGATTTATTCAAAAAAAAAAAAAAAAAAATATGAGAGGCCCTCTCCTCTCTTTCTATTTCCTCACTGCAATGAAGGAAAGGTACCAAATAATCATAAAAAAAAAAAAACAAATATCCTCACCGGCCTAATTTAATTTCATTGTCTTGATTAGCCCTCGAGTTCTTGATAAGTATTCGAGTTACGCAAAATATAGTATCAAAGTGCCCCTACCCCTTTCCTATCCTCCCAATATATGGGGCGGGGTCTCATATAGGCAATGAAACATTTCTCGTATTCAAATACTCTTCCATACAAAAATTGCATCATTTGTTTGGTTGGTTATCGAGTTGTGCTAAAATTTTCATTAGAGACCCCCTCCCGTCCTCCTACATCCCCACTAAATTGAAGTGGCGGTTCCAAATATTCAAAGAAATATTTTACGCACCCCAATATCTTTCCATGCAAATTATGGTTCCAATTATTTGAGCTACGTTCGAGCTACGCCAAAAAATATATGGCAGCCCCCTCCTCCCTTTCTAAAGTCTGCTTCATTTAATATTGGAACACAAACAGTTGCGTGTAGTTCAGTCATTTATTAACAAATTCATAATTTGTTTTTAATACAAATGTAGCATTTTCTTTACTGTTTCAAAAAAAAAAAAATTAAAAAAATTATTCGTTGCTGTTTCGATGAAATTCTCGTACTTTTCCCGTAATACGGCACATTAGGCGGCGCACACCCTTTTCGTCCACCGTTTTGGCGATTTGATTCCACCAGTTCTTCATTTGAGTCATGTTCCTAACAAGTTTTCCCTTTGCCTTAAGCCTCCGCTTCGTGATTGCCCAGTATTTCTCTATCGGCCGGAACTGGGGGCAGTTTGGGGGGTTGAGGTCCTTCGGTATTACGCTGACCCCGTTCGTTGCGTACCATTCCATAACCGTTTTGCTGTAATGGCAGCTTGCGAGGTCCGGCCAAAACATAACTGGACGGTCGTGGGCACGAATAAACGGCAGAATCCGTTTCTGTAGGCACTCTTTTTTGTAGACTTCTGATGTCATTGTCTTGTCAGTGAGAAAGACTTTGGTTTTCTGTCCACAACTGCATATCCCCTGCCAAATCATGTACTTGCGGGCGAATTTATCCGCAAACACGAACTTAAATTTTGCAGGTACATCCCCCCGAGCCGTCGCCAAATAAAATTTTTGACCTGGGATTTGCCCAAAGTCCGCCTTCACGTAGGTCTCATCGTCCATCAGAATACATCCGTCGAACTTGGTCAGCACTTGGTCGTACAGCTTTCGAGCACGGATTCTGGCCACATTGTTCTGCTTCAGCGTCCGATTTGGCTGTTTGCTGGCTCGGAATGACCTTATTCCTTCCCGGAGACGAATTCGTCGCACCGTACTGTGAGCGGCCTGGAACTTATTGGCCAAATCGCGGTCTGAAAGATTGGGATTCCTCTTGACGGCTTTGATGACTTTCCCACGCAGTTTCCGGTTGACAGTTCCACTCCGACGCTTCGAATGCGGCTTCCGAGCCGTCGTCAATGTTTCCTTGTACTGCTTGATAACACGCCATACGGTATTTCTGGGCATTATAAGCTGTTTAGCTAGCTTCGATGCCGACAACAATGGATTTTCAAGAAAACTGTGCACAATTTGATCTCTCCGTTCGGCTTCCATGGCGGTTGTTTACAAAATGCTATCGTTTGGTGTTATGACATAAATACATGGTGAAAGGTAATGAATTTCCCGACACGTGGGTGAAAAAAGTTTCCAAATCCGTCCACTAGGAGCGCCACAATGAGCAAAAGAATTTGTTCCAATATTAAATGAAGCAGACTTTATTTCTCTACTGGAAATTCATCAAAGAAACATTCCTGATATCCAAATACCCTTCCATGCAAAATTTGGTGCCATTTGCTCAATTAGTTTTCTAGTTTTTTCAAATAAAAAATTATATGAAAGCCCCCTCCCCACATCCTATTTACCAACTAGAAGAACGGAGGTGTACCAAAACATTCCTCGTACCCAAATACCCTCCCATGCCTATTTTGGTTCCATTTGAATGATCAGTTCTCAATATATGTTACTTAAGGGGCTCATTCGAATATCTATGCGAAACATTTTACCAAGTGAACTTTTATATCAACTAGTAGATTTTTATCATCAAATTACAACATATTTAAAGTCTGTTTTAGTCAGGAGTGTCAAATTGACTCTCCAGGAACTCTAACGGGTAAAAATTTCTGGAACGGATGAGGGTTAAAGCTGTTCGATGAACAAATAGAACCTGAAGTTCAAAATTAATTTCATCACATTTATGGTTGAACGGAGTTTACCGGGTCAGAAATTAAAAATATCTAAACTTTGCCATTACTGTAGCTACTGATTGATGAAAGCTAAACAAATTATTTTAAACCGCTATAGATCATTCCATTAGATCTTAATTTATTTGATCTTCAACCATAACTGCTGATAGCTTTAATAGCCATTGCAACTAATTTCTGTTTTCATTTACTAGAGATTTATGGTTCTCGGATAGCACTTGCTTTGCTTGCAGCTAATCAGAACTCACTTTTTACGAGCAGCTCGCTAGCCTCACCATTTGTCGGTGTTCCACATTTCTCACCCAGAAAATTACTAGCAACTGCTCGCTGCAGGTAGGTATATACCTCCTAGTAGTCGTTCACTTATACTTATACCTTCCTCTGCTCAATAGCGAACAACTGCAGCTGCAGAATTGCACCCTCAAAGTCGGTCACCGACCAACTTGCGCTACATTGAGCATACTGCACATAATTCAATTCCCGGGTCTGCTCTTTATTTATGTAGCCCCCCACAGCCGTCTTTTGATCTGCCATGCTAGCTAGCTGCCCGGTGTAATTAGATTAGACATTTTTCCGCCCATATTTTCACAATCCGAACAGTAATAGTCACGCAGCAGCACAACAAGCTTGTGGCCGCATTATTCGGAACCACCTTTCCCCGGACGGAACGCGACCAATTCATCTGAATGGGCTATCACCCGCCGTCATTCATGGGTTCCTCGAATCAAAATAGGAAAACCATCCGTCGTAGGTCCCTCCTACAATCTTCGAGGGGGTCACTCGGGTTACTCTCGAATAAAGTCATGGATTTTTTTTTTGATTGAACCTCACTCGTGAGGAGCTCATTAAACTGCCCACCTGAACCGAAGTCCCATGGATGATGCCAGCGAAGCCAAAAGAAAACTAAACATATTTAGCGATTAATTATTACTCCTTACCTCTTGGTGCGCGGTTTTCGTGTTTCGTCCATTCATTCGTATTTAAGCTCTTTGTTCCACTTGGAGTAAGCTAGAGTGTGATGGGGCTAAGCAATCACCTCCATTCTCTTCATCGCCATAGTTAATAAGTCTCATCGTTCATGCATTGCAGCCAACACTTAATAATGTACGGTTTTGCTTAGGTCCATTTTCGTGATCCATGGCTTTTTTTTTTCTCGTGGGTCAAATCGAAAGGAATCGCCGCTGCTGCGCTAGTTGCAAAGTCTCACGCACATTCGAGAAATGTCTTTGATTTCATTCTGTTTCTTCAATTTGGAGGTTGCTTGAAACAATCACACACCGAAGTGAAGATTTGGAAACTAGAGCCAACTGATTTGAGCAATGGCATTTCGGAGCAACATATTGACATTACTGGATTTTGAGTTTCAAGTTTTTTTTATAGGAATTTTGAAATCAGAATACATTTTCTATCACTACAAACATATGGTAGTTACCTAGGGGGTCCTGAAATTCGGTTGAGGGCTGTTAGGTCAAAAGATGTTAGCTAAAGGTCGCGATGCCGAATGAGTGTTCAGGCCTAAGCATTGTTAGTCGATTAGAACTATAGGCCGTATGGGACATACGGTCGAAGTTATTCATCAAATGGATGTTGGACCACATAGACCAAATGTCTAACGACTTTCGGTCGAATGACCCAAAAGCATTGTCTAAGAGATGCTTTCTTAGAACAATGTTTTTATTCTGCGTTTCTACTTAACAGAAGTTTTGTGTAAGTTTTCCTTTCTCTATTGAAATGAAAGTGATATTGGTTCTACATTACGAATTCCAATTTTCCTTGATCAAATTTGTCTCTCGAAACGCTTCAGCCGGCAATTCGCCGGCTATCATTCGAGAAATCAATCATACCGATCGTCCGAAACCGCTTGAAGCATATTTACCCAACACGGAAAACCCACACAATCCTATTCGATTATTTTCGTTACAGACAACCCGTCGCCAGGTCCGACCATAAGTTTTCATTAAACAGTAGGTTATGACAGGTTCGCTGTCCGTCGTCTGGTCACTGTCTGCGCGCAATGAATGAGTTCGACTACCAGTGAGTGACTGCTTGCTTGCTTGTGGCTGTTTGTTTGATCGACAGTTTTCATTTTGTTTATATCGAAATCGAACTTAAAGTACGGGTGCTTTTTGTTTTGGACCCTTCTGGTGGTTTTACAGTTGTCCATTTCGTCGACAACCAAAACAGAACTGACTGGCTATAAGTAAACTGAATCCCCTCGCACCAAAACAAAAAAAAATAAAAATAGAAGGAAATCATCGAGTTATTGCTGTACTCAATCGGTAACCATTTATTGACTTGGGCCCGAGATCGGACAGGGTGTGCCGAATAAAGTGGATATACATGAAGCTCAATTTTTAATATAAATGCCAAAAAATTGCTCATATATTAATCGTCATTTATTGATATTTATGTTACGAATTTTAAATTTTCCAGAGATACTTAGTAATGCATACACTCTTTAATTATGTTGAACACTACATAACACGGAGAAAAATATGTAGATTTATCAGTTATATTACGCGTCTACAAAACCATAAATATGATTGTTTGGTTCTAACCCGAAAAAACAATCAAGCCAACAATCTAAATATACATACGTTGCCACAAATGGATAAATGGCTGATTTAGCGATCGAATCAGCTTCGAGAATCCAACAGGAATTTTTAGTCAATCATTCGTATGGCTGTTTTTATCGTAATGCTGATCCCCATGAACGTCGGAAATTGTAGATTCAAATATAAATAAAAATTAATTTGCAGTTAAATGCATTGTTTTTTCTTTTTATTTTGAATAAGACATATGTTTTTATTAAATTTAATCCGCTCTGCCGTTTCCAGAAGTATATTTTATGATGTTTTTTGAGACTTGCGCGGAAAACACCACCCTGGCCCTAAAACAAAATTTGAAAAAAATCGTCAAAATCTAAATCGTTTTTTTTTTATCCGAGTGAACATTATAAATATTCAAAAAATATCAAATTACTTACGTGGTAAAATTGATTTGGAAACATTTTGGAGGATTTTGTTTTTTTTTCATTGCTTCGGCCTACAGGGATCAAAGTACGCGCGCATCAACATATATGTTCCAGCGGATGAATCTGAAACTGAAAACAACTGTTAGTGAAACAAATCAACTTAAACAACAAATTGAACTTACATTTTCGCTTTTTGTTGTGTGTCCTCCAAAAAATAACTTCCACCATCTTCTGTTTTTGTGACATTTAAAAACTAACATTTATTTAGAATCTTTAAGTAGACCAGAATAAAATAGTCAAATCCGCCATAAGTTAGTTTATATTAGCGATGAGCAGATGAGAAATCCTCGGTAGCCAAAACAACTATACAGCAACGCTAGTTTATTCGTAGTCATCGATGGAGATTTAGCAATATTCAACCAAAAATCAGTGATATGGAAGAGCCAACTATACGAATTTTGATAACAACCTGTAGGGTTTTTTATCCCTGAATGCTTTTTAAAAAAATTACTATAATAATAATTTTTTTTGGGTGAATTACTACCAAAAGGTTTTTTACATTATTTACAGAAACTCAGATAGGAGACTAAACGGCTACATTTTAAATCCCAGCATTGATGGAGTTGAAAAGAACGTACTTACGCTTACATACTTTTTTTTCATGAAATGCTTTAGTTACATATATTAAACAGGTAAAAATTACTAATAATTTTTTGTAGAGAAATGAATCCAACTTAGATGAAATTTCAGGGACTAGATAAGAGAAAATCGATGTTTGAAAAACATGCGAAAAAAAAATTCGCCTTGTTTCCCGGTGAGACTTGAACCCACATCTTGCGCCTCTCCGGGGCACATGTATTAACATTCTACTATGATTATGATCACATGGGAGAACTATTCCCTTCATTCCGATAGACATCGACACTCAACCAGTATAATATTCATACGCCAGGTTGGTCTCCTGTAGTAGAATGTTAATACATGGGCCCCGGAGAGGCGCAAGATGTGGGTTCAAGTCTCACCGGGAGACAAGGCGAATTTTTTTCGCATGTTTTTCAAACATCGATTTTCTCTTATCTAGTCCCTGAAATTTCATCTAAGTTGGATTCATTTCTCTACAAAAAAAGTTTCGCTGACTGAATGTTTGAGTCAAGACCCATCTCTGGGTCGCAATTTAAAAATAGAAATAAGGCGGTGCCAAACACCGAAATTGGCTGGATATCCAAATACGGCAAACGCATCATTTCTCATCATAACTGACAACCCGTGCAGGATATGAGAAGGCAATGCAAATCTTGCCGTGCTTAAAAATGTCCAAACTTGATTCCAACTACCGTAAGATGAAATGATGGGAATAGAAATAGACCAAGAAAAATGATTATGATCACATGGGAGAACTATTCCCTTCATTCCGATAGACATCGACACTCAACCAGTATAATATTCATACGCCAGGTTGCTCCTGTAGTAGAATGTTAATACATGGGCCCCGGAGAGGCGCAAGATGTGGGTTCAAGTCTCACCGGGAGACAAGGCGAATTTTTTTCGCATGTTTTTCAAACATCGATTTTCTCTTATCTAGTCCCTGAAATTTCATCTAAGTTGGATTCATTTCTCTACAAAAAAAGTTTCGCTGACTGAATGTTTGAGTCAAGACCCATCTCTGGGTCGCAATTTAAAAAAAAAAAAATTACTAATAATTTGTTTTTTTTAAATTTATTTTCAGGTAAATTTTCTACGCAATTTTGCTCCAATGGAAGCTTTAATAATTTTACTGGGTGCCTCGTATAACGGGTAAGTTAATATGAACACAACACTTACAGATCAGATGTTACTCCAATCATGATTTTCTGAGAGGTGGAATAATCGGCATAAGATTATATGCCGACTTGGCAACAAGCTTCGTAACTTCTGGCATTTGCATTCCTGTTCAACCGAATAACATACATATGTCTGAAATTAACCAAATAAAACATATCCCATCACAAGACAAAAGAGGATGGAAACAACCACCGGCCAAGTGTAGGCAGATAGCGGGGATATACTCGGTCAATGCTGTACATGTGTATGTAAAGCGCCATTAGAAAATTATCATTCCCATAGGAAAAAAATCCCATTCAAGTTCGCATAGGAAAATTCCGATTCTCATTTCCATCGCATGACAAAGCAGCTACCTGTCCAAACTCCAAAAAGCCACTGACCAGACTTTGACCATTAACCTTCGTTCCATAGTTGGTCGCCTCCTCCAAAACAACAAAGAGCCGGGAGAAAACAACACTGTTTTCAGTCCGGTTTCCAAGTGTAATCCTTTTTCGCCGATCGTGCTCCATTCGTTATCCGAGTTCACACGAGTTGTTAGCAACACGGACTGCGAATGTGAGAGGGCGAAACAGGGACTGGAAAAATAAAAATCAGGCTATGTCAAAGAAACAGAAATTTCGTTCAAGGTGACATTTTTTTTTTTTGGAAGTCGCTCCACATTTTTACTCCAGCAATTAGGGGAATCCAATGACTGTCAGGCCGAGCCTTGAAAAATCAGGCAAATCCTGAAAAATCAGGCACATTGGCATCTCTGGTGAGAGCTCTCACATCTGAGAAGGAGAAAAAGAGCGCCATAGTGTTTCAGTCATACACCTTAGTGTATATGGAGAAAAATTTATTTAGACACCCACCACACAACGCACAAAAAATAAAAATAATTTCATCTCCGATATTGTCACACTCAAATCTTCACTCTTATTGAAAAAAAATTTTAAAGTGACAAATCTGTACCGAAATTTGAAACACAAAAACAAAATAAAAAACCCGATTTAATACACTTAACAGTGGTTTGGAGGCTTTCTTACAGAGTGTAAATTATCTTTGGAAACATATGTCACAATTATGGATTCTTTAATTCTGAATTACATATGATTAATCTATGATAAAGATTATGATTAAAGAAAATCGAAAGCAAAAATAACTAAACTCAATATAAAAAAAGATGCCCAGTACGTTTTTGGAGAATGAGCGACCTGATATTCAAGTAGTTCATTTACAATCAAAATATTTCAAACTGTTTAAGTTTGAAATCCACATTTCTCGACGCTCACTAGTGGTCAAGGGGTTAGCCTCCTGAACTCTCATGATAGATGTCGTGGAATCGATTCTCGGCTGATTGATGAACTTTTTGTCAAATTTTCGATCGCCTCTGTAATTAATTTAGCGATTGCTGGCTACTGCTGAGCAAATGGCTACCTTTTTTGAAGCCAACGTAAGCATGATGTTCTATGGAATAGAAAAATTTTAAACAACTTTGTTTTTTTTGGTGTTGAGATATGAACTACAGGATAAAAAATCCAATTTTTTGATACTAAATTCATCAAAATCGTGAAACCTAGAATAGGAGTTAATGTGGTAAGAACGTTTCAATGGAACATACAAAATCACGGACATCATCGTAACTGAGTCGATTGGTATATATAAATTGGGGTCTTGGACCCTTAATTAATGATATCCCCAACTGACCGTTCGCTATGCCTTTCTGTAAGAAAGCCAAAAAGATCATCGGTGAGAAACATAAGGAAAATGTGTAGTTTTTTATAATTTTGTTTTTCTGTTGATACCATTTCTGTTCTCTCAACTTTTCAATAATCAAAATTAACTAATTACCTTAGAGGTGTTTTTTTTTAGTCTGGAATCTACTTTCAACTGTGTTATTATTTCTCATAACTAACGCCTTTCACATGAATCTGATTGATTGTTTGAAGTACGTTTATTTGGTAGAGTGCCTTGCTCCAAATGATTAAGCACTCTCTGCATAAATCTTATTTCTGTCTTTTTCTCAATGAAATGTTCAATCGATATGGTTTCTATTTTCTTTTTAAAAACACTTTTTGTGTTTTTTTTAAAGTGGGAAATCTGTACTAATCCTAACCAAATTCCCAAAATATGTTTTGTGAATCTGAATTTGTACCAAAAAATAACGAAAAAATCTGTACTTTTTTTTTTAGAAAACATCTGTACTTGTGGCTACCATGCCCATGCTGTTTGCTGTTTTGGATTTTTTTTTCTTGCGAAGCTAAACATAGGATTTTCCAGAACACTGGTTGATTGGTGGAAACAAAATGCAGCTCTTCTAAGATTGCATCAATGAAGGCGCATTATTGGTGCTGTAGACGCCTTAATTTATGCAACAGAAGGGATAAACTTCTTGGCTGGATTGCAGTTTATACCGAAAAACATCGTTTAAATATTATTTGAACTGAAGCTTACCATCGGTTTAAGAGGTTTTATTACCGATTCGTTTGATGTTGTCATCATTTAACTACAAATTCAATTTCAGTTAAGATTTTTTTAAATTGAAAATCAGGACAATCAGGACATTTTAAAGACCAATTTTAAAAAAATCAGGACAATTCGAGAGTTTTTGAAAAATCTGAAAGGCCTCTCGAAAATCAGGAAAAATTCTTAAAAATCAAGACACTTCTGGCACCTCTGGTTCGGAGAGCAGCGTTTTCTCTCGTGGATGTACCAAGAAAAAACCTCTGGTAGCTCTCAAATATCTCCTTAACACAATGCGCAATAGTTTTTTTTCGGAGAAGGGAATTCTCTACATCAGCGGATGTAAATGCTCTCGCTCACTTTTATGTGTTGACAATCTCACTCTTGATTGCAGCGCTGTTTATCTCTTCCTGCACAGCTTGGGGGGAGCAGACGAAAAAAATTGCACTCTCTTTGACTGGAGGAGATCTTAGGAGTTTTGCCACCCATGCCTTCAATTGACTCATATACTGGTGGAGTGAACGGACCGCTCTCCTCCTATCTAACAGTCCAATTCGATACAAATCCTTGCTTCGCTTGAATGTTTGTACGTCTGTAATCGGTACAGCAATCGTATTATTTTTGGCACAGTACACTTTCAGCACATTTTAGTCATATACATAGTTAGCTCCGATCGGCATTGAAATTTTGCAACCTCTTCATTGGGTGTAGCTTTAGAGGATTGTATCTGCAGTTCCAAAGCCTATATTTTACTGGAATATAGGTAAATCCATACCAAGTCGGCATAGTAATGCAACGTATCGTAAGGTAAAATCAGTAGAAATCATTCTACACTAAGTTGGCCAGATTGCCCGGTTTTATACGAGTTTGTCCGGATTTTTGGTTAACATCTTTGAATGTCCGGATTTTGCCAGGTTAGTATGTGCTGAAATAATTCTGGTGTCCGTATTCTACACCCTTTCAAAATTTTCAAAATTTCAATAATAATTGAAGCTGACTCCATGCCAAAAATGTGCTGAAACGGGCATTGTGCCAAAGGTAACATGATTTCCTTTTTGACTACTGGCATAGAGACTCGAGCTTTCGGGCAAATTATGCTTTACCACTGCAAAGAAACCTTCAAGCGAAAGAACAAGAAATGTTTTATGCTAGTTTTGGGATTTCGACTGTATATTTTAATGTTAATTTTTCCGGCAAATCAGTCACATTTTTTAGAAACGAACCAGAAACAACGACCATTTTGTGAGTACAACATAACACTAATTAAACCAACAAACAATGTTCCGAAAATCAATCATTTTCACTGAGCCATGCTTGAATACATTCAGAGCCAAAAAATAAAAGCAGTCAAATTTTCCTTCTTCAACCAATCATACAAACAGTCATGCATGACAACGACGCTTCTGTATTTGAAACACTTTTGCGATACATGATCTGGTAAAGAAGGACGCAGACTATCCGTAACGAACGTCTCGATGCTGATTTCATTTCTTGACGACTTTGCACCTTTAGGATCATAACTGATCTGTATCAGTTTTGAGCGATCTATGTAGGCTATCAAGTGATTTTTTATATCTCGCTGTGAGTAGAAGGACAAAATCATGACTAGTTAACCGCAATGAACTGTCCCGCATGTGTTACGGCTTTTTTGAACATGTGGTCCTGGTATTTCTTCAGATTTTTCCTTCTGAAACATTCATGATCGTCTATCAATAACGAACACTATTAACAATGATGCAAGGATAGACGTTCTGGAATGATTGAGAGAGCGACGTTCAAAATGTATCGCCAAGTATGTCGATCACCGTCGATTAGCCACGTGACGAATAGCAACGGTAGCCTCCGATGGGGCATGGTATATTTTCTTGTATCAAGTTAGTGTTGATTTTCGACATATATTCAATGGGTACTTTTACCACGTGCGTATCACAGCACTCGGAGATATCAGTATTCCAGCTAGAAACCAATCCTGATTGCTTTTCTTGAGCCATTTTCCGAACATTCCCAACAAACGCTATTTTGAAATTGTAAAACACATCATTATAAAACTTGTAGAATCCCTGAGGATGGTGTTAAACGACACCGAAACGTCGGAGTAAAAAAAAATCCAGACGAAGAGAGACTATCGAATTAAAAAAAATGTCTTAGCTCGTCTTACCAGTGGCACACTTTGTCATGTGTTCTACCTGGGTCAGTTGGAGAACGAGAGTTAACTGTCATAGACTGAGTTGATTTGGGATAATTTTTGAATTTTTTACAGAATTTTTAAGTAACGTTTAGAAGAGTAACATCATTTTTGTTTCTTCTGTCTAACCGAGCCTGCTAATGGTTTTTGTTCCAATTTATAAATTCTTCTGGAAAATTTTCCGCTGACAATTTTGTCGAAAATCTTAACTTCGTATCTTATTAGATAAAACAGTTATTAGCGTTTTAACAAGGGTATTTTTTTTGGCATTGAAAAAAACAATAAATACAATTGACATCACTGCTTGTGCCTCGTCAAGTATGAAAAGTAGTCATGATATATGTACCTCGCTAGGCACCCAGACATATGCAATACGGTTGCGCTGGGAGGACGATGCCATTTACCTATGTGCCAATTACGTGAACATACCGGGATGACATGATTGGAGTAAATCTTGAACTGTGGGTGTACTTGTAACACAGAAAATCTGCACTCGAAAAATGAATCACATCTATCCGTTTTTATGCATTTTTTATGCGAACATGGATAAACATTGATGAAACTTTCAATAACATCTACAAAGCGATCTGTAAAGTGGTTTTCGTGATAACTTCCACCACTCTTTGAACCACTCCTTATCCGAATCATGAATATTTTCGATTATGTTTCCTGTGCTGTAGCTTGTGCTTCAAACTTGAACAGTATTTATTTTCTTGTTCGAAGTTATGACAAGTTTAGAAGATTCTTTCGACAAAAAAATTGACATCGTTTTCTTTTTATCACATCATAATGCTTTTTGCACCACTTTTTTTACCTTTTTCATATGCCTTCCGGTCTGTTTTATTACCTCCAGTGGGATTGACTTTGTTTACAGTTTCTCTAATGAGACTGCCCTGAATTTTCAATGGGACTTCTTTATTGAAAGCTATCTCAGAATAATGGAAGTTTTATCAATTTTAGATATTTTTAGCTCTCAATAAATCGTCATTTCCGAAAAAGCTATTTTTTGGCTGGTAAACTAATCAATCTACGAAAATTCAGAATAAATGAACCTTTATCGTCGGACTTTGCTAGCTTCCTTTAGGAACTTTTATTGGACTGTTAAATTTTGTAGCTGAAATCGCAAAGTGAAGCAAAAACTAAAGTTCACTTTTACTTCGAAATTTTATCTTCTATGAAAAATGCCCCTACACTTATAGAAAAGGTTGCAAAAATTCAATGCCTATTTAGCAAATCTCTGTGCCGAAAATGCGCTGAAACGTGTACTGTGCCACATATGATATTATTGGAAAAAGCACTACTGGCATAAAGGCTCGCGCTCCCTCACTCCCCCTACATTCAAGCGAAACAAGATAAACATTTTATGGGATTTTCATCCTTTTGGGTAATTCTTCAAATAAAAAAAAAATTGTGAGAATCGAACTCACTGCAACATCTCATCTCGGCTTGCTAGTCCGGTATCTTACCCAGTACACTATCTGAGTCGGTTAAGAAACGAAAGTTTATTGTCACACCGATTAGCGAAAAACGCACTGCATTGACTGTCTGCCGTTTGGCTGGTGTTTTTTTCATCCTATTTTGTCTTTGATGGTTAAGGGATGAGAATGGAGTGGGAATGGAAAACTAGAAACTGTTTTCTGTTTCCGGCCCGTTCAAACGAAAAGCTTGGCTGTGGACTTTTGCCGTCGGTTGGAAAGAATGTTTTTTCAAATGCCGGTTTACATATACAAACAAACAGCGCTCGATTCATCATTCGACCAAATCCTTGCTGGCTGATTGCTTCCATCCTGCCTTGCCTCGTGATAGGATATGGGATTTGTTTTATTTGGTTTCTTTCAGGCATATGCAATGCGGTTGCTCTGGGAGGACAATGCCAGTTTCTAGATTGCCTGTTAATTCTGGTTCGACATAGAATCTTATACCGATAATTCCACCTCCATGGAAGTTCATCATTGGAGTGTAGTATTTGTGGGTGTAGCATTTGTTCTTAACGTACACTTTTGGTTCTAATTTAACTTAGTATTTTTTTTAAAACACCCTGTGTTTCCCAATGCGTTCGAAGAATTGTGCGAAAGTAAAACCGTCTCGCAATTGTGGCTCATTCTGAACTCTTGTTGGCTATAGCAGCATATAACAGTGGCAAATGCCTGCCTAAATGATCGCGCAAATGTTTTGTTTTGGTACAGTTGTTCCATAGAAGAATTTAAAGCCAACGATGAAAACGAAGGATGTAGCATTGAAAATTGCCAGCGCCATACACCAAACAACATAAGGTACCTTCATACCTACTATACGGTATTTACACCAAACCGGGGCCGGAGAATTATTAATGCAGCACACGTCGGTTGTTCGTTACCGATGTTTTGTCGCTGATGTCCCCTGTTCGTGCTCGCTCGTCGATTGTTTGTTTGGCTCGCTTCCTCTCTCTGTTGATCGCTTTTGGTGCTGTGCTGATGTATCTAGATGTAGCGTTCTGTTGGCCAAAAGCTGACCATGTTGCCTGTTGTTTGGGGAGGAAGTTGGGACCTCGCTTTTGGAAGTAATCCGAGCAATAGACATCATAACTATGCGATAACGGATCCGCGCGCCTGGTCCTTCCCTCTTCGGACTTCAATGGAAGTCGGACCGGCTGCATCAGCCATGAATGGGCGGCACACATTCAGGGGACGCATCGAGCCCCGGGATGTCGTTGAACTGCCTTCCATTCTTTGTGCCCTTCCTGTGTGTCATTTCTTTTGAGCCTTGTTGTCGTTGATGTACGAAATTGGTTTGGATATTTTTTGCTGTCAACAACAGCTTTTCGTATCTACAACATAACTGACTCAGATAACTGGGGCTCGCGTAACAAATTTTTATGCCTCTCTACCCAGACAATCGGGCGAACCTTTCACTAGGGTTTAATTCAGTTTGGTTGCTCGAGCTACACCTATTATTGGAATAATTCAGCAGCATTCGTGCTGTCGGTTCAATTTTTTTGTTTCTTCATTTCAATTGTATCCAGTCAATAAAGGCTCCGGTCTGTTGGAAAAATCAGACTTGGTGTGTATAGCACTCATGGGCACACGACTCAGTGGTTTCCATCGTTCCGTCCGTATTGAAACCTTAGCTTACGGATGCGTGAAAATACTATATCAGTGGATACAATAACAACAGGTTCAATCTGTGTTTACACCCTTTTTGATTTGATTTCCGTGATACCTACATACTTGGTGATGAAATGCTTTATACTGGGTTTTAATACTTCTTGCACTCGTTTCAATTTTACCAGCCATCGTTTATATTACATTCGTAATAGGTACCTACATATCTACAATTTATTTATTTTAAAATTCCTACTGTCAACCAATGGTTGAACAATAAAATGTACAGTAATATAAAAATTTTTGCTTCTAGCATTTCATTCTCGCCCAATAATATATTACAATAAGTTAGACAAATTGTTCTTGTTTCTAATTCTTTTAAGTATCTTGAACGAAAAAAACATTCGCTTCATCGGCATTCATGTTGATAATTGCAGTAACGAGGATATAATAATTATGTTATTATTGTCATAACTATGCTTCATTAGCTATGACTTTAATAGGTGCACCTTCACCTTCGCCAAAAGCTTCTATGAAATCGGAAAGCCATTCTGATGATCTCGTTTTATTGAAGGGTTCTTTCTTAATTTCCACAACGTGTTGTAGCTTAATAATAATGCAATGCACTTAGTTTTCGCAGAAGCGCTTTGAAGTATACCGGTTTTCTGAAATTTACATATCTGCTGATTTCTGATGAAGTGAATAATGTTTGAAGCTATTTTGTCGCATAAATACACGACATACAAGGTTAGGTGGAAAAAATCAATGAAAATCCAAACCATCCCCTAACATTGTTAAAATGACAGCAAACACATGGCACGATCATCAGTTGGTTTTTATTTCCCACTAGCACGCAGCGAAAGCAAGAGGAAAAACATGGATTAAATCCAAATCCAGTCAACTCCCGCCGGTGGGAAATGACCCAATTATTAGCGGGCCACATCGAACCCTCATATATGGAAGTATAATCGGAGAGACTAAACAACAGACTTTCCAAAAGACACCGAAGCAATGCTGGCAAAAACAAAACACAGTTGCTGTCTGCTATATTTAGCTATACCGTAGAGACATGATACCTAATTAAAATGGTTTCATTCTCCGGAATCGACTCTCGGCGAGCAGACAACTGACTTTCGCTACCATCAAATGACTCTTTTTTTCTGGCGGCTTCCTTCTGCCACCAGCCGGCTCTTTCCGGAATGAGATTAGTGGAGTAGAGTAGTATACAACACCCCCCAAATGGCTCCAAAGTGGCACCTAATGTGCACACCTGATGCTTCCGTTTTCCCTTGCAGCGCGCTTATCCGGATTACCTGGCTCCTACATAAGTACACACTCGTTTGATGTGCGTTTGGCTGTGAGAAGGTTTGGGTCAAGGAGCCATTCATAAACCCTAAAATCCTTAATAGGTGAGAAAAGGGTTTTTGAAAAATGCTTAAGTCTGACGATCATGGTTGAACAAGCGTTGAAAAAGTGTTGTTTTACCTGAGTTATGGTTGACCCCTTGTGGAAATTGAGCCTTCGAGTTTTTTTTTGGCTTTCTTCATTCCGCTAAGTTGT
The DNA here is from genome assembly GCF_029784155.1 of Uranotaenia lowii. NCBI lineage: Eukaryota > Metazoa > Arthropoda > Insecta > Diptera > Culicidae > Uranotaenia > Uranotaenia lowii. The sequence continues at coordinate 24,556,765 of NC_073693.1, forward strand.
CCGCAACTAGTTGACGTAAATGATGTTGATGGTGATGATGATGATGACACCGTGTTGGAACGATGTAGTAGCAGCAAGCGCTTTGGGGGTTTCCATCCGGTATCGTGTCCTCTACCAGTGGAAAGGAGCGTGATTTTTTGGCACAAACCGGAACAAGCAAAAAAAATGTTTACGAAATTGAACACATTAGGGCAGGATAACATATGTTAGAATTGGCAGTATAAGAACGAACAAAAATAAGTAAGAAAAGGTTGTTAAGAGATTATCAACAAATGAAACAAAACTGGACTTATGTAATTTCTTTGAGGTGCCCTAATTAGTCCAGTACTTTTTGTGCAGATACAAACGTATAAAAAAGTACTGGCGCTAAGGTAGTCCAGCGTAGTCTAGGCTAGCGCAAATATGATTTTAGGTTGCCAGGCGTAATGAGCTCGATTATCGGCAATAAAACTTCTACAATAAAGAAAATACACACTAACACAGCAAGTAAAATCCTAAAGAAGGTGATTCAGAATCGACTCCAGAGGTACACTGAAAGTGAAGGCGGACTCTCGGAAAAAAGTTTGGTTTCCGTAGGACGCAGCACCGTAGACGCCATCTGCTCTGTCGTTGAGATAGTGGACAGAGCCAGGCTTACGAAGAGGAGAGGGCTAAGCTTTTGGACAGTAGTCACTCTGGACGTGAAGAACGCCTTCAACAGCGTCAGTTGGACAACGATTGCATCTGTATAAGCTTGTGGAAGGTTATTTCCTCAGTCGCCAACTACAGTATGTGACCGATTAGGGCATACGGACACAAGAGGTTTCGACGGGTGTGCCACAAGGGTCAATACTTGGTCCAGTCCTGTTGAACATAACGTATGACAAGCTACAACGAATTAGCCTTCCATCGGGAGCTGAACTCGTAAACAGCGGTGGTACAGCTTCTTGTCACACTAGCTATCCAGGCAGTGGAAAGTTGGATGCAGCCCAGGAGCCTGTGTCTAGCCCACTACAAAACTGAGATGGTGCTGATCACCAACCTGATCTCACCTTAAATAGGTACCATTGCAGTTGCACCGTATGATATCATGTCCAAACGCGCAATTAAATACCCAGGGGTGATGATCGACGGCAGACTCAGCTTCACGAGTCGTGTCAACTACGTATTTAAGAGCCGCACTCACATGAACGATGTCGAACTCCTCGGCAATCCGCAGTAGCAAGAGAAGGATACTGTCAAGGGTGACCACGTCAATCTTGCGGTACGGAGCGGCGGCCTGGAGGCAGGCCCTGGGAAGACAGTGTGAGCTGCAGAGACTTGGCAGCGTTCAGCGGTTGATGAACCTGCGGCTTGTCATGGATACCAAACCTCGTCCTCGTCCGAAGCCGCCGGCATAGTGGCGGGCGTCATGCCCATCTCGGTTTTGTTTGAGGAGGATGTCTGTGGTTACGATAATAAAGACACGCCTAACGTACGAGATCTCGCCAATGAGGACTCGATGACCAACTGGCAGCAGCTGTGGGACAGCTCAGCGAGAGGAAAGTGGACCCATTGTCTGATCCCGCACATCGGGAGCTGGATCGGAAGAAGACACGCTGAAGTAGACTTCCATATGACGCAATTTCTGACTGGTCTTGGATGCTTCATGAAGTACCACAACCGGTTTGGACATGTGGCTTCTCCATATTGCTCAAATTGTGTTAACGAATAGGAAACACTCGAAAACGTGGTGTTTGTCTGTCCAATGTTTGCGGCAGTACGTACCAATACTTGTGCTCGGTGGTACCATAACTACAGTAGACAAAGTAGGGCAGAGGACGTGAACGAACTCCAACACTTGGCATGCGGTCAGCGATGGGTTCACCCGGATCATGACTGCCACGAAGAAGGACCTGGAGTCAACGGCCGTCCGTGAACGGTGTAGGATGACTCCATCGCCGGGGAGCATCTGAGTAGTGTGCGTCCGGTCCCTTGATCGAAGCTACAAAGATAAGGAATCATCTTCTGCGTAGTGGAAGATACCCTACCACCGGGGAGTATCCGAGTAGTGCCGCTTCCTACGGGGGAAACTGCGGGGATAAAACAATACTTTCCTCGTAGCGGACCTCGTAGGAAGGGGGTAAACCACCGTCGGGAGATACCCACGGGTAGAGAGGTTCTCGATGCCGGGAGAGCCTCTCGAGTTGGTGTAGGATGTCGTCACTGTCGGCAAACATCCGAGTCGTAGCGTTCAAAGTCCCGAATGTGTGCCGTGACAGGCGCGAGTCCAGGGCAAGCTGCTCTCGATCTGACACGCGCGGGCCAAAAATCCTAGGTTTGCCAGCCAAAGGGATGAAAGAAGACCGGACAACGGTCAGAGTTGACTGACTCCATTAGCGGGGGCTGTCGAGTAGTGTGCTTCCGACCCCACGGTTTGAAGCTACAAAGATAAGGCACATCTTCTGCGTAGCGAATGCCGTGGGTTCCAACTTCGAGGAGTATCCGAGTAGTGTGGTTCCGATCGAGTGAAGCTGCGGGGAAAAGACTTGCCCTTCTTCGCAGTGGAAATCGTTGGGAAAGGGTTATTCCACGATCGGAGAATACCCACGGGTAGAGTGGCTTTCGACGCCGGGTGAGCCATTCAAGTCGGAGTAGGATGACGTTTTTGTCGGGAATCATACGAGTAGTTGCGTTAAGTCCCGCGCTTGTGCTGTGACAGGCGCAAGTTCAGGATAAGCTGCTTTCGATCGGCACACGACGGGCATAAAGGTGGCATACCTCGAATCCTGGAGATTAGAGGTCGGGCTTCGAGTCGTTAGAGAAGAGGTCAGGCCTCGAGTCTTCAGGAGGAGAAACTTGTGTGGTCAACCCCGAGCCTTTACGATAAGAGGTCCGGTAAAGAGTCGCAAGAGGAGACATTATGCCTTTAATCAACAAAAAGAGGGGTATAAGTAGGAGAGGTCAGGCCTCGAGCCCTCAGAAGAAGAGGTTTATGTGGTTAACCCTGACTCTTTACGATAAGAGGTCGGGTATCGAGTCGCAAGAAGAGAGGCCTTCTATCAACAAAAGGAAGGATATATGTGGTTACCTCGAGTTATGACGAGGAAAGGTCAGATCTTGAGTCGCTCAAGGTGAGATCGAGCCTTGAGTTGTACAGAGGAGAGGTATGTGACGTCAACCTCGAGTCGTAAGAGGAGAGATAGGGCCCCGAGTCGCGAAGAGAAGACGTTCATGTGGGGATCTTGAGTCATTGCGAGGAGATGTCGGTTCTCAAGTCGTTAGAGGAAAGTTCAGACGTCGAGTCGTAAGGAGGTATTGCAGAAATTGGATCGCCTATGAGTATTGACTTGGAGCGCACTAGCGCAAAAAGACCTCCCACTATTGAAGGATAGTGTGTTAAACAGTTGGAGGTGGGAACTAGGTCTGCGGCTTCAGGTGGAGTTTATATACGTAGGTGGTATATACGGAGTATATCATGAGTCTTTCTATTGTACCCATTGACCCAGAGTAGCAAACTGAGTGGACGCAGTGGCTCGCCGTACCTTGGAATACAATCCGTAAACCGGGATTTACCACCGTTGGTTACTATCAAAAAACCCAAAAATGATGCATAAAAAACACAGGTCAGATATTACTTCGTTGGGGAATATTAGGAGTAAGAGAGCGGAAATTATGACTTCATGTTTCACAACTATTTTCGCTTTTCGTGTCTGCCTCACGAAACGCTTTACTCTCGAGGTAATGCTCATGCAAAGAACGCGTTAGCACGCATAAGAAATCTGCTTGATTAAGATCGACACAAATTGTCGGATTGGCGACAGCAGTATTGTACAGGAGCCGTGCGTCTGAGCTCCAAGCGTAATCAGCCTTTTCATATTGTAGGTCAAGTGAAACAGTAGTTCGAGATCCGGCTCGAAGGACCAAATATTTCGTCGTGTGTATTGAGTACACGTTGGGCTGAATTTCCACTGGACTACGCTTCACATTCACATCACATTCACATCACTCCACACAACCACTACGCTTCACATATCATGGAATTTGATTTCCACGGACTCTGCTAAAAACTGTTATGGATGGAGTATCTACACAAAAATGGACTTCTTTTAATTTTCGGGTTTGTTTCCATTTTAAATAGCGATTGACTTGTCTTAAACATATCAAGAACCAAGATGGCGGAAAAGATTCGAAAAGATATCTTGAATAGACCTTACCAAAATGCAAACTCTTTCTTGTTTTACCGAACATTAAATCCTTCAAAAATACTGCAAGCCATCATCTTATACTTTACGTGAAATCAATTAATCTGTTATGTGGAAGTAAAGTTGTCACTACAAGGGCGTCCTTAATACACTGTGTTTACTACAAGACCCACGTAATATTGATATGAAGCAACAATACGTGACAAATCCCGTAGAAACAATTTCCAAATTAATTTGCGTGTAATAAAAACGCATTGTTCGTTCTGGACCAGTGTGCACTGCTAGCTCAGATTTTTGCAGGTTTTTGACCCGGATGGTCACTGTCTTGGTGAATCCATGTAAATGTGCTTTTTTTGTCAAGGACTTGTGTCTCTATAGTCGTTTTATTTTACTCAAGCTACGCTTTTGTTCGCACCTGTTGCAGCCACTTTTGAGCACTTGTTCGCCCGGATTTTGGAGAATTAAGTCAGGAGACGTGCAAAATGAAAAGTGAGACAAAAAGATGCCAGACGTTGGAAATGAGATTGAGACCTGTGACGTGAGACGTGCACTGAGAAAAAAGTATAGTTTTATCAACTATATTTCGCCTTTATTCAATCATATTGATGATTGATTCTCGACCAACCATATTTATTAAATATTCTTCTATATTTGTATGATTGGTTTTATGAATTCAACTACAATTGTATGATTGATTCAACCATAAATATAATAAATTCAACTATATATACTGATTGATGTTAAGCATTCAACTAAATATATTAAAGATCCAACTATACAACTATAGTTGTTTGAACTATAAATATGATTGAATCAATCATACTTCTATGATTGATTTTAAGCGTTCAACTATATATTTTTTGTAGTTTTTCTGCATTCATTTTTATTTCATTCTGGTTTTATACACATTTTGATTATTTGATATGATTTGATTATTTGACAAATAAGATTATGTTAACAACGAATAATATGCTAATGTTTTGTTCGGGTTAGCGGTCAGCGTATCAGTGGTTTGGCATTTTCCAGTCATTTCTGCTTCCCGATGAAACGCTAATTAGTGCCACCCAACCGGAGTGTCTATACCGATTCCTCCAGTGGCATCGTTTCCTTCGCTTGCAATTTAGTTGTTGCCGCATCTGGCTATAATTAACTTAAAGGAGGAAAATTTTTGTCACAATTTTATTTAAACAAGCAAATGTGCTATCTAATTATACCTCCTTTGTTAATTATCTCCTGTTTTGTCAATTATCACACAATCAATCATAAAAATATAGTTGAGTATACTATATTTATTGTTCAATGCCTAAAATCATTCTTACATTCTAGTTCAATGGATCATATTTACAGTTGTTGAAAACGCAGGTTTCAGTGGTGGAATAGAGTTAATTTTTATTCATTTTGTTCGTCAAGTCCTTAAAGAACTACTTATAACATAAGCGATAGCTATTTACAATATTCACTGAAGTGATATCCTCACTTATTAGTTTTCTCATTTTCGTGTGATATTCTGAGCTAACCACTCAGAATATCTGGCAACACTGGTGAGTTACCACGAACCCAATTTGTGTTGTCTCGCTTAACCGTGTGATGATGTAAACATTTGTACCGTGTTTACCATCATCAGCTGTCATCATCAATCATCACCACTATTGTTTCAATTGCGAATTGACTCAAAGCATGCGGAACCAAAACAGTTTGTTTTGGTTTCGCTCGTGGCAGCAGAAGTTTGCTGCTGTGCCGCTGTGCTGCTGCTGAAGGAAACCGTAAGTATCAACACCTCCCCTCAATTCGCAGATTGAGAATGCTCAACAGCTTCGCGTGCCTCGCCCTTGGTAACGCCTTCGTGAACGCATCAGCTGGCTGATCCTCAGTAGAGATGTGTCGCAAAGATAGCTGACCGCTTCTTATGATGTCTCTAATGAAAGCATACTTCACATCCAGATGCTTCATCCGCTGATGAGTCCGCGCCTCTTCCAGATACTGGATGCAAGGGATGTTGTCCTCCATTAACGTGAAAGGAGTGCTAACCACACCCAATTCAGCAAGGAAGTTTGTTAACCACAAACCTTCCTTGACCGCATGGCAAAGGGCTCCTATCTCAGCTTCGGTCGACGACAGACTGACCGTCTGCTGACGTTTCGTTGACCACGAAACTAGATTCCCGAAGATCATGTAAGCGTAGCCTGATACAGATCTTCGATCATCGGAGTCGTTGGCAAAATCTGCATCAGCATATCCGATGAGTGGTTTCGATTTCGCGTTTCTGCGGAATACCAACGCCGTATCGGTCGTACCTCGAAGGTATCGCAGAATACGCTTTAGGCCTTGCCAGTGCCTATCCGCCGGGCTGGCCTGGTACTTGCTCAGTGCGCTAACCGCAGCACAGATATCTGGTCTCGAAGATGTCGCCAGATATTGTAGACAACCGATCAATTCTTTGAACGGTTGTTCGGTGATAACCTCACCATCGTTCAGCTTCGTCCAGCGAACGTTTGTGTCAAGCGGTGTGCTTACGGGTTTACAATCGGCCATACCGAATCGTTGCAGAACCTTCTCGACGTATCCTGATTGGGAAATCTCGATGACGCTATTCGGAAAGTCTCGCTTGATGGTCATCCCCAAGAAAGTCTTGACTTCCAGGAGATCCTTCATCTGGAATAGCCTTCCAAGTTCGGTCTTGATCCAGATAACCTCTGAAACGTCTTTTCCGGCAATCAGGATGTCATCCACGTACAGGATGAGGGTGAGTCCTCGCTTGCAGGATCGGTAAACGCAGCAGTCACTCTTCAACGGATAGAAACCAAGCTTTCTTATCTCGTCGTCGAATCGCTGGTTCCAAGCACGACCCGCTTGCTTCAAGCCGTACAGGCTTTTCTGTAATCGAACGACCTTCGATTTACCGACGTCATCGTTTGGCAACTGCATGAAGATAACCTCTTCTAAATTTCCATTCAGGAATGCAGTTTTGACGTCCATTTGATGAACGACCATGTCGAATTCATTCGCCAACGCCAAGACGGTCCGAACGCTCTCCATCTTGGCTACCGTCGCATAGGTTTCCCAGTAGTCCAATCCTGGTCTTTGGGAACATCCTTTCGCGACCAATCGAGCCTTGTAGCGACCATCGTCCTTCACGGTAAACACCCACTTGGACAGGATAGGTTTCCTATGACCCGGGGGCAAGCTAACCGCTTCCCAAGTCTTGTTCTCCATCAGGGCTGTCATCTCCTCGTCGATGGCGACCTTCCAAGAATCCCAATCGTCCCGGCGCTTCATTCGAACCATTCCAAAGCCGATATCCATTATTCGCGTAACCCACGAATACCAGACGTTTGGATTTCGGATCAAGCTTCTGCCGCTTTTCTTTGGGAATCTGTGCGTACGCTGGACAACCGAAAATGCGCAGGTTACTCAGCTTTGGCTTCCGACCGTACCACATCTCGAAAGGAGTCTTGTTGACCACAAGACCTCTTGTTGGTGATCTGTTTGTGAGGTACGCAGCGCACAAAACAGCTTCGCCCCACATCGTCTTCGACAATCCGCTACCATGGATCATCGCTCTGGCCTTTTCCATCAGTGTACGATTCGCTCGCTCGCTGACGCCGTTCTGCTGCGGAGTATACGGGACCGTGAATATCATCTGAACTCCTTTCTCAGAACAATGTCTTTGAAACTCGTTACTAACGTATTCACGCCCGTTGTCGCATCGCAGCTTGCACAGCTTCTGACCGAAGTGTGCAGTTGCCATAGCCTCGAACTGCTTGAAGCGCTCGAACACCTCGCTCTTGTGCTTGAGCAGATAGACGGTCATGAAGTGGGTGTAGTCGTCAATGAACGTGACGAAGTAACGGAATCCGTCAAACGTCGGCACCTCCATATACCCACACACGTCCGAGTGCACAAGCTCTAATGGTCTACCCGACCTAGGCAACTCGACGTTGTGGAAACTGTTGGCTGCTTGTCTACCTGCCATACAGCTTTCGCAGACAGCTTGTTTCTCCACCTTGGCTGGAATATGGCAGATACCCTCTACCATATTGTCACGGACCATTCGCTGCAACGCTCCAACGCCAAGATGTCCGAGACGCATATGCCATTGTTTGACTGCTGGCTGACTTCCAAGCAAGGCTTTCCGCTTGGTTTTAGGGCTTCAAAACAAATCCAAGCAGTATAAATCATTCAGGAGTTTTCCTTGGGCGAAAACCTCCCCTGAATACTCAAACTGGACTTGCTTTCCGAGAAAAGTGACCCTCTTCCCGTTCTCGGTGCACTTTCTGACCGAAAGTAGGTTTTCGTCGAGTTCTGGAATCACGAGTACATTGTACAGTATAATTGGAACAATGGACTTTCCAATTACACTGCTCAGATGCATTGTTCCAGTTCGCTTGGCTCTCAAACACTCGCCAGTCTTAGCTGTGTTGATGACATATGGCTCTTCCAGAGTCTTGACATCAACCAACAGGCTCTGATCTCGCACCATGTGTTGAGTGGCACCAGAATCGATGACAAATCGAACTTTACGTCGATTCTGGTGGCTGATAACCTCAGCTTGCGAGCGGTGGGGCCTTCTAGCAGGCTGTTTTCTGGTAACCCCTGAAGAACAACCTCTTTTGGCCATCAACGCCGTTTCCCGATGATTTCGAGAAACCTTAAGATTCAGCAGCATGGGGTGGTTAAAGTCGCTGGCAACTAACCATAGCCCAAACCACCTCCTCCAGGAGTCCAGAAATTGCTTCCAGCTGTGCTCGAGCATGCTAACAGCAGCGCACAGCCAAAGCACGAGAGTAACCCTCTCGGCTAGCAGCTCCAACCAACTCCTCCAGGGTGTTCCTCCAGGTTGACCTTCGAACCTTCGCGCTGCCCGGTTGCGGATCCAGAGACTCCTCCCGGCCGTCGGACGTGAGCTCACGCATGCTAACCGCAGCGTGGCTCGTGGCGGCATCGAGAGTAACCCTCTCGATCCGCGAACCATCCCGGGCTCGACCGTTGGCGGCACCTCCTGGCTGGCCTGGGACATCTCGCTGCCTGGTAGTTCTCCGGCTAATCCCTCTGGGCTGGGTCGTCTCGGCGCAGGCTGGTCCTTCTGGCTGGTGGCCCTCTTCTTGGTGGTCCTCTGGCTGCTGGCTGCTCCACTTGCTAACCGCAAGTTTAATACATGAGAGTACCCCTCTCGAACTAACTCGTAATTTCCGTATCCAGATGTATCTGGGCCCATAACCTGTTGAAAACGCAGGTTTCAGTGGTGGAATAGAGTTAATTTTTATTCATTTTGTTCGTCAAGTCCTTAAAGAACTACTTATAACATAAGCGATAGCTATTTACAATATTCACTGAAGTGATATCCTCACTTATTAGTTTTCTCATTTTCGTGTGATATTCTGAGCTAACCACTCAGAATATCTGGCAACACTGGTGAGTTACCACGAACCCAATTTGTGTTGTCTCGCTTAACCGTGTGATGATGTAAACATTTGTACCGTGTTTACCATCATCAGCTGTCATCATCAATCATCACCACTATTGTTTCAATTGCGAATTGACTCAAAGCATGCGGAACCAAAACAGTTTGTTTTGGTTTCGCTCGTGGCAGCAGAAGTTTGCTGCTGTGCCGCTGTGCTGCTGCTGAAGGAAACCGTAAGTATCAACAACAGTTAAATCAATTAAACCATTACAGTTGAATCTATCATATTCATAGTTGAATGTTAGATGTCAACCAGAAATTGAATCTATTATATTTATAGTTGAATGCACAAAATCAATCATACAATTGTAGATGAATCTATCATATTTACAGTTGAATGAATTATACCATTACAGTTAAATCCTCCATATTAATAGTTCAATATGAGAGGTCAACCAGGAATGTATAGTTGAGTTTATTATATTTATAGTTGAATGCATAAAATCAATCTTACAATTGTAGTTGAATCTATCATATTTTCAGTTGAATGAATTATACCATCACAATTGAATCTATCATATTCATAGTTGAATCTATGATATTTACAGTTGAATCGACGATACCATTACAATTGAATCTATCATATTTATACTTGCATGCGAGAGGTCAACCAGAAATTTATAGTTGAATCTATTATTTTTGCAGTTAGATGCCTAAAATCAATCATACAATTGTTGTTGAATCTATCATATTTACAGTTGAATGAACTATACCATCACAATTGAATCTATCATATTCATAGTTGAATGTGAGAGGTCAACCAGAAATGTTTGACCGTTTAAAACCTGTGCTTATTGTGAAAAAACCTTGAAATATTGCAATTTGAATACTTTCAAGAATAAGTGTTTTTTAAATAATGGTTTTTTTCAAATTATTTTTAAAATAAATACACACCCACCATTCAAGTTGACGTATTGAAAACCAAAATTGCAGAAAACGAAAAAAAAACCAAATAGATCTAACCCAGTTTCAAATGGCTGGCACCGTCAGATGATGATAGTTATCGCGCCGTTTTAGTCATTGCGATCGCACCTCGCATCTCATTTCGCAAAACTGCTATCCAAACACCTTCACCCGATTGTTGTAGTTTGTCATAGAGTGGAGGCCCTGAAGAGAGATGAACCACCAGCATCTTCTTCCTAGGCTTTTTTTTCGTGAGTCCAATGCAATATTTAACGGTAATGGAGGGGAAGCAAACAAGGGTGGTATAAATTTAATAACGGTGTGCCCGCTAATCCACGACGATAAGCATTATGATAATAATCATTGTTTTTTATACTGTTACACCATCCATGTAGAGACTCCGTCGATAGGCATCCGTTGGTTGGTCCAAGTCCGAGGTCCAAGATGATGATGACTGGGGTCGCTTGAAGAAGCGCTTCTCAAGTCGCAGGTCTCTCTCTAATCACTTCATTATCCGCTATGCAATCGACTGCAGCTATTTTCCACGACCGCGGCTTCCACGTGATCTACTGGAGCGATTGTGAGATTTTGGAGTCATCGCGCAAATGGTTCACCAGGCGCCTAATTCGGAGCTGGTGTGGGAAATCTGCACATTCTGCCAATTCAGTCGTGCGCCATTAGTCGACACTTTACCCGAAGCCGGTCTCCACAATGAGCGATTTTGTTTAAATTTTCAAACGCCAAAAATTATGTAACCCGTGGCGCTGTCGCGTCGGACTCATTTTAAGCTTATTCTGACCGAATTTGTAAAGGCTGTATCTTTTGTTTACAGAGAGACCTAGATCGTAGAAGGAAATACCTTTCGATAGCCAGGCTTACGTCACGATCTTGAGCGAAAAAGAAAGAAACTCCAAGAAGCAAAAAAAAAAAACAACAACAGTACCGGTATATGCAAATCGCGTAAAAGTGCATAAGCAGCAGCTTGGAGTTTCGAAGTCAGTCGTCCAAAACGTCTACCGCATTTGTGCTGTGGGCAATCGAGACGCGATCCATTATTAAAAAAGAAAATAATAATCCCCAGTCGCGCGCGCCACAGCGCACAACATTTCCAAACGGAAATGCCAAATTTCCATTACGAGGTCGAAGGCTTCATTGAGCGAAAAAAAAATTGCATGCGTGTTACTACAGTTGAAGGCGTAAAAAGATGGGTAGCAATTTTCCGATCGCCCGATCAATGAATCTTTACGTCCGTACGTTCCAACCTACTCATCAGCATAAGTAGAAACTGGGGAGAGAGGTTGAGGAAGACGCTACATATAATCGATGATGTATTTTCGACGACGAACGGCTAGGCAGGCTCACGCAAATTACAACTGATGAATATTCAATCAAGAGTTTGGACAGCGTGACCGACCACCAATATGATATGAAGGGAGGTTGTTGATGGCTGCTGCTAGAAGGAAAATGCAAATTGCACTTGCACTTGTACTTTTCATCGGTATGGAGAAAAAAACCCGTGAGTTGGTTCCGAAATTTATGCTGTAGGATTTGAGCAGATTTTTTGCAGTCTGGAACAAGGCGAAAAGTTGTTAACGTTTAAAAAGAGACAGGATATTTCCAGTGGAGAAAATGTACATTTTTATCTGAGAGAGATTTATTGAAGTTGTCTCCGACAAATTAGAAATCTTATATTGTTGGAAATTAAATTTCATAACGGAAGTCTCAAAAGACAAACGTGATATCTCAGGGATTGAAGAATACACATTCGAACATTTCGTCTTACAAAGATGTTTGTCGAACTGATCATAGATCATAGATCTTTAAAAATCTATTAGAAATAAGATTAACACTTAATAAAGCATTCATAAATCAAAAACCGAAAAAGACAGAGTTTAAAGTACTAGCGTTAGACTGAAGTGTTTAAGGACATTTTCGGTGAAGATTGAGCTTTGTGCAACCTTTCTTTTTGTTGACCTCAAGTATTGACAGGAAGGCATTTAGGAAATTGTTCCTCTGATTTTTTGACGACTTTTTCATAACGGTTTGTCTCAATTAACACGGTAGCTAAGAAAAAATCTCACATCTCATTCATCTCACATTTCACTACTCAATTATCACCACTCCCGATTTACTTCTCACGACACATGTTTAAACTTTCGCCTCACACGCGCTCCGCTTCGCGTTAACTGCTTTTTTCATCCTCCTTTGAGAGATGAGAATGGGAGGGGGCCAGTTATGCCAGTTATTAGAAAGTTTGTGAATGCCGGTCCGGCATAGAATCTTATACGAATAATTCCACTTCCAAGGAAGTTCATTATTGGAGTAGAGTCTGAACTGTGGGTGTAGACTTAAACTAGAACCAATATTAGGACTATACAATCAAACTTACATGCTTGCTTATTGCTGAAAAAAGGTTTTTTTTATCAGCATTGCTATCCAATTCTCTTATATGCTAAAATGCTCGCAATGAATTTGGGAAAATGGAGAGGTGAACTTCGATTTAGCTCTGTTGAGCATTGCATTCAGAAGAAACTCAAAAAATATATATATTTTCCTACATTTATTTTTAATGTTTTCTTTATCAGTTCCGTAGACAGTCATATTAATTTGTCAATTTTTTTTTTCTATTTTCAGGTAAATATTCTGTGCTGTTCAACATCTCCAACCGCTACAAGGAATTATATTTTTGACGCTTTTCCAGTGAGGTAGTTCAAAGATTTTCGGTTGAATTTATTCTTGTTTTAAAACTGAAGTAAAGATTTACTAAAACTATTTTAGTACATCAGAATATGTAAACTTAAGATATTTTACAACAGTTTCTTTTTTGAAGATCTACCAAAAAATTGATGTACTCAGAAAAATCTTTTTCGGCTTACACAAGATTGAGACATACAGTATCCATTGCTGAAAATATGTCAAAATTTTCTGAATTGTCATAATTGACAATATTGAAATTGTGAAAAAAAATTGTCAAAATTATCAAAAATGACAAAAAACGACAAAAATGACGAAAATGACAAAAAAAATGACATAAAACGACAAAAATGTCAAAAATTACATAAAAGACAAAAATGACGAAACTCCAAACATTAACAAAATTGACAAAAATGGCAAAAATGAAAAAAATGACAAATATGACAATTTTGGTCATGACAAATATGACATTATTGCCATGACCAAAATTACAAAATGATTAAAACGATAGAAATGACAAAAATTACAATATTGACAAAAATGACGAAAATGACAATAATGACAAAAATGAGGAAAATGGCCAAACTGACAAAAATAACAAAAAATACAATGTTGACAAAAATGACAAAATTGACAAATTTGACAAATATGTCAAAAATTACATAAAAGACAAAAATGACGAAACTCCAAAAATTAATAAAATTGACTAAAATGACAAAGGATGACAAAACCTGATAATAATGACAAGTATGGCAAAAACGAGAAATATGGCAAAACTGACAAAAAAGACAAATTTGATACTTATGACAAAAATGACAAAAATGGCAAATATGATTAAAATGACCAAAATCACAAAAATGACAAAAAATAAATTAAAAACATGGTTATTTTTGTCGTTTTTGACAATTCTGTCTTATTTGTCATTTTTTTCATTTTTGTCATTTTTGTCATTTTTGTCATTTTTGTCATTTTTGTCATTTTTGTCATTTTTGTCATTTTTGTCATTTTTGTCATTTTTGTCATTTTTGTCATTTTTGTCATTTTTGTCATTTTTGTCATTTTTGTCATTTTTGTCATTTTTGTCATTTTTGTCATTTTTGTCATTTTTGTCATTTTTGTCATTTTTGTCATTTTTGTCATTTTTGTCATTTTTGTCATTTTTGTCATTTTTGTCATTTTTGTCATTTTTGTCATTTTTGTCATTTTTGTCATTTTTGTCATTTTTGTCATTTTTGTCATTTTTGTCATTTTTGTCATTTTTGTCATTTTTGTCATTTTTGTCATTTTTGTCATTTTTGTCATTTTTGTCATTTTTGTCATTTTTGTCATTTTTGTCATTTTTATCAGTTTTGTCATTTTTGTCATTTTTGTCATTTTTGTCAATTTTGTAATTTTTTGTTAATTTTGTCATTTTTGTCATTTTTGTAGTTTTTTTCATTTTCTTTTTTTTTTGTCACTTTTTTTTTATTTTTTTTTAATGACAAAAATGACAAAAATGACAAAAATGACAAAAATGACAAAAAAGAAAAAAATGACAAAAATAAAAAAAATGACAAAAGTGAAAAAAATTACATTTTTGTAATTTCTGTTGTTTTTGTCGTTTTTGTGATTTTAGTGATTTTTGTAATTTTGTCATTTTTGTCATTTTTGTCATTTTTCTCAGTTTTGTCATTTTTATTATTTTTGTCATTTTTTCACTTTTGTCGTTTTTGTCATATTTGTCATTTTTGTCGTTTTTGTCATTTTTATCAATTTTATCATTTTTGCCAAATTTGTAATTTTTATCGTTTTCGTCATTGTCATTTTTGTCATTGTCATTTTTGTCAGTTTGGTCATAATTGTCATTTCTGTCATTCTTGTAATTTTTGTTATTATTGTCATTTTTGCCTTTTTTCAATTTTGTCATTTTTGCCATTTTAAGTCTTTTTTTGTCATTTGGTCGTCTTAGGTTTTTATTATCATTTTTGCCTTTTTTTGAATTTTTGTCATTTGTCATTTTGTCGTTTAGTTTTTTTTTTGTCTTTTTTGTCGTTTTTTTCTTTTTGTCATTTTCGTCATTTTTGTCAATTTTGTCATTAGTTATTTTTGCACATGTTCGTTATTTTTGTCATGTTTGTCATTTTTTGTTATTTTTGGCATTTTTGCCTTTTTCTCAATTTTGTCATTTTTGCATTTTTTTTTTAAATTTTTGTCATTTGTCATTTTAGTTTATTTTTGTCTTTTTTGTCATTTTTTCCTTTTTTGTCATTTTCGTTTGTTTTGTCATTTGTGCCATTTTTGTTATTTTTGCACATTTCTGTTATTTTTGTCATATTTGTCATTTTTGTTTTCTTTATATTTTTTTTTGCAATTTTGTGATTTTGATTATTTTTCTGTCATTTTTTTTTTCATTTTTTACGTTATTTTTGCCATATTTGTCATTTTCGCTTTTTTTTTGTCATTTTTGTCTTTTTTTTTCAGTTTTGTCATTTTTCTAATTTTTGTAATTTTCATAATTTTTTGTCATTTTTATCATTCTTAACATGTTTGTCATATTTGTCATTTTTGTCTGTTATGGCATTTTTGTCTTTTTTGGCATTGTTATTATTTTTTTTTTCATTTTGCTGTCTTGTGATTTTTGTCATTAATGGCATTTTGTCATTTTGGTT
Organism: Uranotaenia lowii; assembly: GCF_029784155.1. Lineage (NCBI taxonomy): Eukaryota > Metazoa > Arthropoda > Insecta > Diptera > Culicidae > Uranotaenia > Uranotaenia lowii. Next base: position 24,572,634 of record NC_073693.1, read on the forward strand.
AATTTTGTTTTTGTTTGTCATTTTTATCATTTATGGCATTCTTGAAATTTTTGACATTTTTGTTATTTATGGCATTTTTTGTCATTTATGGCATTTTTGGCATTTTTGATAAATTTGTCCCCAAGGGTGCTTCCCTTGGCGCACGGTACTCTCCCAAATAAACGTACTTCAATCACTGATTTTTGTCATTTTCGTCAATCTGACAAAAAAAGACAAAAAATGAAAAAAATGACAAAAATGACAAAAATGACAAAAATGACAAAAATTACAAAAATGACAAAAATGACAAAAATGACAAAAATGACAAAAATAACAAAAATGACAAAAGTGAAAAAAATGACATTTTTTTAATTTTTGTCGTTTTTGTGATTTTAGTCACTTTAGTCATTTTTGTCATTTTTGTCATTTTTGTCATTTTTGTCATTTTTGTCATTTTTGTCTTTTTGTCATTTTTGTCATTTTTGTCATTTTTGTCATTTTTGTCATTTTTGTCATTTTTGTCATTTTTGTCATTTTTGTCATTTTTGTCATTTTTGTCATTTTTGTCATTTTCGTCATTTTTGTCATTATCGTCATTTTTTTCATTTTTGTTATTTTTGTCATTTTTGTCATTCTTGTCATTTTTTTTTCATTTTTGTCATTTATGTCGTTTTTGCCTTTTTTCATTTTTGTCATTTTTGACATGACAAAACTAACAAAAATAACAAAAATAATTAGAATGGTTAAAATGAGTAAAATGTTTAAAATGACTAAAATGATAAAAATGACTAAAATGCCTAAAATGCTTACAATGACAAAATGACTTAAACGACTAAAATGACAAAAATGGCAAAATAAAAAAATTGCCAAAAATGACAAAAATAACCAAAATTGAAAAAATGACAAAAATGACAACAATGACAAAAAATAACAAAAATGACAAAAGTGTCAAAAATGACCAAAATGACAATACTGACAAAAATGACCAAAATGACAAAAATGACAAAAGTGTCAAAAAAGACAAAAATGACAAAAAAGTCAAAAATGAAGAAAATGACAAAAATGACAAAAATGACAAAAGTGTCAAAATTGACAAAAATGACAAAAATGACAAAAATGACAATAATGTTAAAAATGAAAAAAATTACAAAAATGACAACAATTACAAAAATGACAAAAGTGTCAAAATTGACAAAAGTGTTAAAAATGAATAAAAAATGACCAAAATGACCAAAATGACAAAAGTGACAAAAATGACAAATGACAAAAATGACAAATGACAAAAATGACAAAAACGGCAAAAATGACAAAAATGACAAAAAAGACAAAAATGACAAAAATAACAAAAATGACAAATATGACAAAAGTGAAAAAAATGATATCTTTTTAATTTTTGTCGTTTTTGTGATTTTAGTCATTTTAGTCATTTTTGTTATTTTTGTTATTTTTGTCATTTTTGTCATTTTTGTCATTTTGGTCATTTTTGACATTTTTGTCATTTTTGTCATTTTTGTCATTTTTGTCATTTTTGTCATTTTTGTCATTTTTGTCATTTTTGTCATTTTTGTCATTTTTTTCATTCTTGTCATTTTTGTCATTTTTGTCATTTTTGTCATTTTTGTCAATTTTGTCATTTTTGTCATTTTTGTCATTTTTTGTCTTTTTTGTCATTTTTGTAATTTTTGTAAATTTCGGTCATTCTTGTCATTATTGTCATTTTTGACATGATAAAAGTAACAAAAATAATAAGAATGACTAAAATGAGTAAAATGACTAAAATGACTAAAATGTTTAAAATGACTAAAATGACTGAAATGACTTAAACGGAAAAAAACGACTAAAGTGCCAAAAATGACAATATAAAAATATGGCAAAAATGACAAAAATATCCAAATGACAAAAACAAAAGAATGACAGAAATGACAAAAACAACAAAAAAGACAAAAATGATAATTTGTCATTTTGATCATTTCTGTCATTTTTGTCATTTTTGTCATTTTTTTAATATGTATTTGTCATTTTTGTAATATTTGTCATTTTAATCATTTTGTAATTTTTGTCATTTTTTCAATTTCATTATTTTTGTAATTTTTTGTTATTTTTTCGCATTAGTTTTTTTTATCATTTTTGTCATTTTTGCCATATTGCCTTTTTTTAAAGTTTTGTCATTTTGTCGTTTTTTTTGTGGTTTTTTTTTATCTTTTTCATTTTTTTCTTTTATGTCATTTTCGTTATTTTTGCCATTTTCGATATTTTTGCACATTTTCGTTATTTTTGTCATTTTTATTATTTTTGTTTTTTTTTGCTGTTCATTTTGTGATTTTTTTTTATCATGGTTTTAAATTTTTGTCATTCTTGTCAGTAATTTTTGTTATTTTTCAGTTTTGTCATTTTTCTAATTTTAGTTATTTTCATTATTTTTGTCATTTTTATCGTTTTGATCAGGTTTGTCATTTTTTATTTTTGTCATTTTTGTCATTTTTGTCATTAATGGTATTTCTGGCATTTTTGTCTTTTTTGGCAGTTTTATTTTTTTGTAATTTTTTTTATCATTTTGCTGTTTTGTGATTTTTGTCATTTATGGCATTTTTGGCATTTTTATCATTTTGATAAATTTTGTTTTTGTTTGTCATGTTTGTCATTTATGGCATTTTTGACATTTTTGTAGTTTAAGGCATTTTTTTCATTTATGGCATATTTGTCATTCTTGGCAGTTTTGGTATTTTTGTCTTTTTTTAATTTCTGTCATTTTTTTCACCAAGGGCACTGCACCTCCTCAAATAAACGTACTTTAATAATTGATTTTTTTTTATTTTCCTCAATTTCTTCATTTTTGTCATTTTCGAACATTTTCGTCCTTTTGGTCGATTTTATAATGTTTGTAATTTTGTTGTTTTTGTAATTTTTGCCTCTTATGTCATTTTTGTAATTTTGGTCATTAATAACTGACAAAAAATGACAAAATTGACAAACAGTGACGAAAATGACAAAAATGAAAAAAACTGACAAAAATGACAAAAATGACAAAAATAACAAAAATGAGAGAATATTACAAAAAACACAGAAAAGTGAAAAAATATATAAATTTTAAAAATGACAAAAATGGAAAAAAAATGATAAAATGACAAAACAAAAATGTTTGTCATTTTTTCGATTTTGGCTATTTTTGTCATTTTTGGCCTTTTGGCCTCTTTTTTAATTTTTGTCATTTTTCTTTTTTTGTCAATTTTTCCATTTTTGTTTTTTCTGCTCATTTTCGTTATTTTTGTTTTATTTGTCATTTTTATTATTTTTGTTTTTCTTCTCTGTTATTTTTGCAATTTTTTTTCATTGTTTTCTTTTTTATCATTTTTGTCAGTAATTTTTGTCATTTTTCAGTTTTGTCATTTTTATCATATTTGTCATTTTTCATTTTTGTCATTTTTGTCATTTATGGTATTTTTGGCAATTTTGTCTTTCTTGGCAGTTTGTTTTTTTTTTTGTTATTTTGCCGTCTTGAGATTTTTGTCATTTATGCCATTTTTGACTTTTTGGCATTATTATCATTCATGGCATTTATTACAAAAAAAAAAAAATGACAAAAATAACAAAAATGACAAAAAGAACAAAATGACTAAAAGAACAAAATGACTAAAAGAACAGAATGACAAAATGAAAAAAATGACAAAAATGACAAAATAGATGAAAACCATGAAAATAATGAAAATGATGGAAATGATGAATATGATCAAAGTTATGTGTGATATTGATAAAAATAATAAAAAGATTAAAGTGATGAAAATGATGAAAATGATAAAAAGAATAAAAAAGAATGAAAATTATATAAATGGAAAAATGAAAACAATGACAGAAATGTCAATTTTTCAAAAATAATATTTTTGTCATTTTTGTCATTTTTATTCATTTTTGTAATTTTTATTCATTTTTGACAAATTTGTAATTTTTGTATTTTTTGCCATTTTTGTCATTTTTGTCGTTTTGTCAGTTTTGTCACTTTTTTTATTTTTGTCATTTTGTCACTATCGTCATTTTTGTCATTTGACAAAAATGACAAACCATTTCGTTATTTTTGTCTTTTTTGTCGTTTTTTTTTCAATTTTGTCAATGTTGTTTTTTGTCACATATTTGATTTTTGTCATTTTTTCATTTTCGTTATTTTGTCATTTTAGTCATTTTTGTCATTTTTTTCACTTTTGTCATTTTTATCATATCTGTCATTTTTGTCAATCACAAAAAAAATGAAAATTTAAAATAACCAACAAAAAGGACAAAAATGTGACACAAAAATGACAAGAAATATACAAAAAAGCATAGAATATGATACAAAATTGATACAAAATATCGCAAAATTACTCACAACACATAAAAATGACACGAGAACGTTTCTTTATGAAACAAAGTTGACAGAAAGACAATAGAGTTTCACAAAGTATTGCATTAAATTCATACAAAAATATCATAAATAAAAATACCTGAAAAAATGTCACAAAAATGACAAAATTGACACAATCTAGACACAAAAAGCTACAGAAAGACACAAAATTTAAAATATATAATCGATACGAAACGCTCATGATATAACGAATCTTCTACTTGGAAAAAAATCATATTTTTATATTTTTCAAACGGTATTCAAAAATATGGAAAGTACATTTGAAGTTTTATGTTTAACTGTAATCTCCATAAATATCTTTTCGGAAAATAAAGTTTAAATTTCTTGCCAAGCATTCTTTTTGGTCTAACTTTAATTTTTTGAATATGTAACTCTCTGATAAAAATGAATTATTTTGTATGTTCGATGACTTATATTTCGAATTCATTAACTGTGTTAAACATGAATAAGTGATACAACAGTAAAAATAATTCTTATTTTACAATAGTAATTTTTAATGAAAATAAACATGAATTCTTTAAATTTATTATCACTTTCCTGGCGACTCACTTCCCGGGCAGCTTCAATTCCCTCACTTTGACTGCCATGGCGTGTATCCCGGTAAAACCTTCCTTTACGTACGATTCAATTTTCGCTTGTGGCGGATGGAATCCCCCGCTCGAAGGTGGCAGCTCCATGGTCATCGAAATCGGAATATTAGCCATGCCGATTGCGTAATCATCACTGGATCCGGCTGCCTTGTACAGGATCTTGCCAGATCCGCCGACTCGATACTGCACGTTGTATGCTTTGGTCATGGCTTGATAACCGGCCCGTGCCACAGCGTCAAGTTGTTTCCAATTTTTGTGAAGATCCCGGTTGTAGCCCCACGGATAGAGCAGCATCCTTCCATAGGAATGGAGGGAAAGGTAAAATTTGATCGAATGGTTTCTGGAATGCATCAGATCCCGGATGACTTGTGTTTCCGAATCGGAAAACGGCTTGGGTCCTTGGTAGGTGAAGCTGCACTCGTTGATTGAAGAACCTGACTCTCCCCAGTGGAAGCCAAAATTTCTGTTGGGATCAGTTCCGAAACATATAAATCCCCGTCGACGAGTCTTACGCCAAAATCGGTTCCACTTGAGCGAGTGTTGGTAACCGTCCGGATTTGCCAGTGGCACGAAAATCCATGTAAAATTCAGCAGTAGATCTGGATTTTCTACCAACCGTTTTATGGAGTATAAAGCTGTTGCTGGAGCTATCCATTCTCTAGCGTGCATCCCTGCATCTATAAGGATAGCCTCTTTGGACGGTTTTTCTCCGTTTCTGATCGTAACCGTTCTCAGCGATCTGTTATCGAAAGATCTCCCTACTGTAGAGAGCTCAACCAACTTTGGATACTTTCGGGCGATTGAATCGATAAATCCATTAATCTCGTCAACATTCAAAAACTTACTGGTAACGTCCAACGGGTTGTTGATCGCTCGATCGATTTGTTCCAATCGTTCACAGGAACTAACATTTTTACTTCTGTATTCGATGCCGTGTGCCCTCAGGCCTAACCCGAATTCGGTGTCCACCTCATTGGGAACCAAAACTTCGACATCCTGATCCCATGATTTCGAAAAACGCCAAAAATCCAAGCTCGAGTCCTCTTTCCATAACCGTTTTAAGTACGCGTTCTGTGCTGCGGATCGTTGCGCAATGCTGTACAGTTTACCGCTGCAATGAAAAAAAATGACAGCTTGTTACTTGATTTCATCTTAATAAGTAGCTGATTAAGGGGGGTTTCGACACGATTAACAACTAATTTGAAGTTAGAACAACATACCTGTGACAATCGTTCTGGGCACTGTCATTATTATCGATGTTATCGTTGATGATTGTTGCCGAGATATCGCTGAGCACCGCTAGTGAAAGCGCTAGTGCAAGCAACTGTGACATTTCGGATCTTCTGCAGCCGCTGAACTTTTTGGGTAGACTGAAGCCTATGCGTCGCGATGCGGGTTCTTTTATTAGAGAATAAAAGTGTCAAATTGGTGTGTTACATGATGTCGATACCGTTACAAATTGTGATCATCATATGCGGGGATAAATTATTGTATGATGGCTTTTGTTATGAAACACTGTTACCATTGGGTATTATTGAATAGGTAAATGCCATGCTCGCATGCTTTGAATTCCTTCGGTGTTTATATCTCGAATGACGAACGCTGACCTGTATTCCAATCTACAACAACAGTGTAGGTTGGAATACTCTAAATTTTCATTACATAAATGCATAAAATTCCTTTTACTCTACCTAATCAGCTGCTCATATAAAAATAAAAAAGACTCACCCGGTGTGAATCGTAATGAGGTCCCAAAACCCCACAAAAAAGGTATGGGTTCACCAAGGTTTTTTTATACAGATTTACGTTCCGTGTTAAAAAAAACGTGTGAAAAAAACTTAACAACTTCAGACATGAGGCATGTAACCTGAGAGTTGAGCCATGAGACCTGAGACTTGAGGCATAAAAGCTGAGCCATCTTAGCTGAGACACCTTAGACCCCACACTTGAGACCTGAAACCTTAAATCTGTAATCTGAAACCTGAGACCGAAGACCTGAAACCAGAGATCTGAAATTTGTAGCTGGGGCATGAGACATGAGACCTAAGACATAAGACATAGGACTTATGATTGGATACATGATACGTAACATATGATACGTGAGACGTGAGATGTCAGACCAGAGAAATGAGTAGTCAGACTGAGAGAAGTGAAGAATACGACGTAAGGCGTGAGAAGTAAAAAATGAGGCGTGCCGCGTAAGATGACGGGAGAAGTGAGACGTCTCATTTCTCATGTCTCATGTCTGATTTCTCGTGTTTCATGTTTAATGTATCATGTATCATGTATCATGTATCATGTCTCACGTCTTATGTATTACGTCTTATATCTCATATTCCAGGTCTAAAGCCCTTTTTCGTCTCATGTCTCAGATCTCACCCCTTATACCTCAGAGCTTAAATTCTTCCACTTTCAGAAATTTGTAATTGGCTTCCATTAGAATATTATTTTCTCTCAGATATTGTGTTGATAACGAAAATCGTGTTAAAACCCGATTTAATACGCTTGACAGTGGGTTGTTGCCTTTTATACTGTCTGTTAATGAAAATGAAAAAAAAGAAAAAAAATAACAAAATACATAAAATTGTTTAAAATTTCCATATTTTCAAAATTGAAACAAAAAAAAATTACAGAAATGACAACACTCATAAAATTGACCACAATGAAAAAAATTAACAAATTTGACAAAATTCATGAAACTGAATTTTCTCATATTTGTCATATTTGACGTTTTGTCATTTTTGTCGATTTGTAATTTTTGTCATTTTTTTTTACTTTTAAGAAAAAAATGACAAAATGCAAAAAATTGTTTAAAGTTACCAAGTTGATAAAATTTAGAAAAATTGACAAAAATGACAAAACTGGCGAAACTGAGAACTGACTAAATTGAACAAACTAACAAAATTTCTAAAATGAACAAAATTGATAAAACGGATTGTTGTCATATTTGTTGTTTTAGTTAGTTTTTGTCATTGTTGCCATTTTTGTCATTTTTATCATTTTTGTTGTTTTTTTTATTTTGGTAATTTCGGTAATTTTTGATATTTTTGTGATTTTTCAAATTTTTGTGATTTTTGAAATTTTTGTCGATTTTTCATTTTTGTTAGTTTTGTCATTTTTACCGTTTTTGTCAATTGTGTAAGTTTTGTCCTTTTTTAGGAAAAAAATTTACAAAAAGTAAATAATTGTTTAAAATTACCAAACAACACAACACAAAAATGAAAAAAAAAACTGGCAAAATTGACCACTAAATAAATTGACAAACTCTATAAGACTTATTTTTGTCATATTTGTCATTTTTGTCGTTTTTGTTGCCACTTTTGTCATTTTTATCGTTTTGTCTTTTTGGTCTTTTTTTTCGTTTTGTCACTATTGACATTTTTGTCGATTTGTCATGTATGCCGTTTTTGTAAGTTTTGTCAATTTTTTTTAATTTTAAGAAAAAATATTACAAAATGCAAAAAATTGTTTAAAGCTACAAAGTTGATAAAATTTTAAAAAATTAACAAAAGAGACAAACTGGCAAAATTGAGCACTGACTAAAATGAAAAGACCAACAAAATTAACAAAATTGACGAAATTGATGAAATGGATTGTTGTCATATTTGTCGTTTTAGTTGTTTTTTGTCATTTCTATCACTTTTTTTTTTATTTTGGTCATGTTTATGTTTTATGTCATTTTTGGTATTTTTGTCATTTTTTTTATTTTTGTCATTTTAATAATTTCGATTTTTTCTGACATTTTCGTGATTTTTGTCAGTTTTTGTCGTTTTGTCATTTGTGTAACATTTTGGTCGGTTTGTAATTTTTGTTAGTTTTGTAATTTTTTGCCATTTTTGTCAATTTTGTAGGTTTTGTCAATTTTTTTAAATTTTGGAAAAAATTGACAAAATGCAAACAATTGTTTAAAATTACCAAATTGAGAAAATTTTAAAAAATTGTCAAAAGTTACAAAACTGGTGAAATTGACCACTAACTAAATTGACAAAACAAACAAAATTAACAAATTTGACGAAATTCATAAAACTGACTTTTTGTCATATTTGTGGTTTTTGTCTTTTTTGTTATTGTTGCCAATTTTTCAATTTTTATTATTTTCATTATTATTTTTAACATTTTTGTGCTTTTTGTCATTTTTGTGATTTTTGTCATTTTTGTGATTTTTGTCATTCTTGTCAATTTTGTTATGTTTATCAATTTTTTTGGTTTTAGGAAAAATTGACAAAAGGCAAATTTTTTTTTTAAATTACCAAATTTATAAAATTAAAAAAAAACAGATGATACTGGCAAATTCGACAACTAACTCAATTAATAAAACCAGCAAAATTGATTATTAATTAACTGACAAAATAAACAATTCGACATAAATGACAAAAGCAAATATTGTAGTTGCCAGTTTGGTCATTTTGATAATTTTTGTCATATTTGTCATTTATGTCAATGTTGCCATTTTTGTAACTTTTATCTTTTTGTCGTTTTTGTCAGTTTGGTAATTGAGGTCATTTTTGTGATTTTTGTCATTTTGTCATTTTTGTCGTTTCGTCAGTTTTGCCATTTTTGCCATTGTTTGTCAATTTTGTAAGTTTTGTCAATTTGTTTAACATTTTCTAAATTTTTGTCAAATTAACCCATTTTGTGAATTTTATCAATTTTTGTTAAACTTGTCTAGTTTTCCAAAATTGCCAATTTTATAAATTTTATCATTTTGGTCATTTTTTGCATTTTTTGTCAATTTGTCTACTGAATCAATTTTATAATTTTTGACGGTTTTGTCTATTTTTAAAATTTTTGTCATTTTTGACATTCTTGCCAATTTGTCTTTTAACTGAATTTTGTCGTTTTTGTCTATTTTTACATTTTTTTTTTCTTTTGTCAATTTCGAATTCAGTCTATTCCGTCAAATTTGTCAGTTTTGTCGATTTTTTCATGTTTGAGAATTTTGTTAATTTAGTCGATTTTGTCCATTTTTACAATTTTGTAAATTTGGTTTTTTTTAATATTTTTTTCATTTTTGTTAATTTAGTAAAATCTTTCAATTTTTAAAAAAAATATTTCTGAATTTTCTAGAATGAGAATCAGTTGAAAATTTTGCAATTGAATGAAGTTTGCTTGGGCCTTAACATTATCAAACAATGCTCGATTCGAGATGCCAGAAGAATCTTTGACGTTTGTTATGAGGAAAAAATGTAAATAAAAAAGTGACGGGTGTATTTCCTGGGAAGCCCCGTCACATCAAAAACGTGTGACGCTGTCTTACTCATGTTAGCTGCTCAGTTTAGCCACGCGTTGCAACTTGCAAACCTGGGAGCTCTCCTTCTTTATTTTGTCGCTCCGATAATTTCTTTGAGCCCTGCTAGTAAAACTATCAAAATGAGCATGGCGACGAACGTGTTAAAAGTCCTTTTTTTTTCTTTCTTATGTCCAGAGATGCCAATGTGCCTGATTTTTCAGGATTTGCCTGATTTTTTTAGGCTCAGCCTGACAACCTGATGAGCTATTGAATTTCCCTGATTTTTGAAAATATGCCTGATTTTGCATGATTTTTCCGAATGCCTCGAAAAATGGATAGTAAGGAACTGGATTAGGTGCCACTATTGGAGTAAAAATGTGAAGCGAAGGTCAAAAAAAAACGCTACTTTGACATAGCCTAATTTTTATTTCACCAGTTCCGTGATTTTTGAAAAAAATGTTGGCAATTCAGCTTATGTCTCAAGTCTTACCTATTATGTCTCAGAGCTTAAATTCTCCCCTTTATTGTTTTCCAGTGGAGAGAGCTTTACAAGAGAATATTATTTTTTCTCAGATACTGCGTTAATCACGAAAACCATGTAATAACCGCGCTTGTTGCCGAAAACCGTGTAAAAAGCTGTGTAGTTTCATATTTGCTGAATAAGAGCAATTAACTACCCTTGTTATACTGAAAATACCGTTTTCTAAAGTTCAACATATAATAATGTATCAGGCTTCATGCATATTACGTTTTTGGCATGAATATCTTGAATTTTGACATTACTTTCTGCCATTTTTCTCTTTGATGTTTTATTGAAACGTTTATTTGTGTGCTTTCTATTTTTATATTGCAAACTTAGCATTATCTGACACTTGTAAATCCTAAAAAATATTAGCTTGAAAATTTTTAAGAATAAGTTATGGCCTGTCATTCAACAATAATCAATTCTCCTCGCAATCCGCACGCTGCATGTGGCAAATCCACCGGCCTGCACCGGCGCATGTAAATGTGCATCGGCAGTGATTTATTAACGCCACATGTGTCAAAAAAGAGAAGAAAGAAATGCAACAACGATTCGTGACAACAAGAAATCGAGAGTTCGATCGACTTTTACGGCACTTTTCTGCCATCAATAGACCGGCCATCCAGCGAGTTGTTAATTGAATTTTAAGTCACTTTCATACGCTACGCTGTTGTGGGTTTCAGTTTGGTACAATACAGATGAAAGAGAAAAAAGTTGGAAAAAGTTAAAAAATAAAATCACGTGAGTGGTGCCGAACAGTTTTTTCCCTCCGCAAAGGTGGTGACCGAAAGCCATTGATGTTGGTGATGTTTTTCTCCTCGATGTTTCTTTAGCCTGAAAATCGGGGCCTTTCGTCTTCTTCGCTGAACAACCGGGTCATCGCGAAACGTGCTTTCCGTTATTCGACTTTCGCTTTCGCAGACCGAAGAGTTAATAAAGAAAAAGTCGTCCCGTTCGTGTTTCGAAAAGGATCACTCCTTACACGGACCTTTTATATGGGTGAATCCGGAATAATACCCGCAGCCAGCCCCAAACGCAACTGTGTAAATCTGGCTCAAACGGATAAAAAATTCATCCTTTAGCACGTTTAGGCCCTCTTTTTTTATTGTTGTCGGAGAAAAGAAAGGTGTCGAAAGCTCGGTACATTATGGATTCAGTTCAACAACCTCTTCTCGTAAATTGTTCCGATTGATGTTTTGATGTTGCTGGTTAAAAATAAACTCAATTGTATTCGGTTCAAATTGCGCATTTGAAATTCTAATTTAAATCCATAACAATTTTTTATTGTTTTAAGTTTCGAAGCTTTCAGGAAATATTTTGATTTAATTTTTTTTTATTTTTAAAAATAGATCTTCTAGAATAGGTTCTCCATCATACATCTGATCTGTATACAGTGTGCTTAGTTTTTTTTTTCAATTGTTCTTGATTATTTGTGGTTGTTTTTCTCTCGGTACGATTATCTATACTGGGGTTGTAAAAATTTGTATTTTTCAAGAAAGTTTCTAACATCAAACAAGACGATGCCAACTACTGCATGGCACTATATTTGAACGCGATTCATGGCAGTTATCGCTACTCGACCTGATCTCAGTTTGTTTGTTGGCAAATTTGAGCAAGCATCTCTGACCCGTAAAAAAATAATTTTACCCCGATACTAGCACAAGTGCATTTGCACTAAAACACTTCAAACAAGGATTTCTACCTTTGGAAGGTAAAACGGACACTTTCAATATTTCGAAAATGATAATGGGAATATGTTTACTTAAGTGTATCAACACTTTCGAGACCATATGTTAATTTACAACAAGCCAGGTATTTTAATAGTAAACAAAACAAACAAAAACATTGATAATGCACCATTCGATGTAATTTTTGCTACTCAGAAAACAGCCTATAAATCGCAACATTCGGAAATTTCAATCTTGTTTAACGGTGGAATGTTCATTGGGCTTTTTATTGGCAATTCGGAGATAACCGAATTTTGGCGACAGGCTTGAGTAACAAACGTTTTGAAAAAAAAAGAAGGTGCGAGGTCGGATAAGCATAAACTTCAAGGTCGATGAAAACGGACACATAAGTTCTCCAGGTATTTGAAACTTTTCATCCGTTTGATCCTCCATATGCCTTGGCGAGAACAATTGTCGGTAGGAAAGCACTCAGAATCTTAAACAGGTCATTAAAAACTGTTAAAAATGAAACCCTGGTGATAAAAGCGCTTATAAACTACGGAATTCCGGTAACCACGTTATTTCGCTAGCGGATACAGACCAATTGGTTTTGATTTTGAATTATTCTTGTATACCTACATACTTAATTCACAAAAATGTGTACTTGTAAATGAAAGATTCAATGCAAGTTTCCGTTTTTTAAGGAATTTAACAGCAAGCTGTCATTCTTCCCAAAAACAAGTTTCTGTTTTGTTCGTCAAGCCCTTAAATAATTACCTACTTATAACATAAGCGATAGCTAATTACATTACTACACTGGAATGGTATCCTCAAGTATTAATGTTATCAATTATGTGTGGTATTCTAAGTTAACTAATCATAATATCTGGCATAACTGTTGTGTTACCATGAACCTAATTTGAGTAGTTCGACTCAACCGTGTGGTGATGTAAACATTTATACTGCCCAGCAAACATGAAATCGCATAAGGAATGATAACTCAAATCGTTAACGATGTTAATGCGAATCGCAATTCCTACCAAACAAGTAAAAGATCGTAAAAATGGATACTTAAAGTCGGTATGAATCGGATATGATAAAAAGCCCGCAATGTTTGCAATTTTGTTCTCTCGTGCGGCATTCACGTTAGAAAACAACCTTGTTGTTCTCTCTGCGATAAGCAGTGAAACCAGATTGCTTAAAATCAGATGATTCATTTGGAAAAAAATGGCCAATGAGAGAAGCAGCAAACATTGCTGCTGGCAACGGTTTGCATGCATTGAGAGCAAAACTTGCGCTCTCTCGTATACTTGCAGGATGTACGAATAAGGTATTATTGCCTTATCCAGAAGTTTAAAATATCTATGAATATTGCCTCCACTCTGATAGGTAAATGATGTTTTTTCAAGTTTTTAGCGAAGATTCTGTAATGTATATAAGACGAAAAACAAAGTTTGATGAGAAATATACCTACAACAATGTTTGCTGGGTGTCATCATCATCACCATCCTATTGTTCGGCAATCATCAATTGCGAATTTCCCAAAGCAAGTGGAAAACCAAATCGGCTGATCGGAATGATCCGAAAGCAATTTCTGCGGAAGCATCCGAAATAAGCTGAAACTTCAAGTATCAACATCTACCTTTTCTACCCAGTGTCCGTTTTATCCGACCATTTTGAAAAGTGTTATTTGCAAGCATGGTTGCAAGCAGGTTGCCAAAAAAAAGGGTTTATGAAAAAAATTTACTTATGCCTATGATAAATGGGATATGAGATAACCTAAACTGCTCATCTGCGCGAGGGCTGCGATGAAAAAGCAATATCTCATTTTCTATTGCGATTCTACCTTAGAGTGTCCGTCTTATCCGACTTTCCTTACTAGCACACTACAAACAGCAATTTTTGTGAATGAAAACCAAGCCCATTCACCCAAGAAGATGTAAAGTGTAGTGATAAACTTTTTTTTATCGGAACTGGTATCAATAGTATGTACCAGCAAAATTCTCATATCGATTGATGTCGTGTACAAGTCTAACACTTTTATCAGAAGGGTTGTCCGATATTGTCAGTTGATGGAACCATGATGATTTAAGTATGATGGTGGTCTCATATACCAAATCACCACATTTAGCCATGTTGAAAAAAAATTTGACAGGTGGGGTCCAGCGAAAAAGGGGGTCCAGGGATGCCAGGTGCTTAAGATAAAAAATGAGTGAAATTCGGAAAAAAGTCTTTGTTTCGGCATAAAAACTTCTGGGTTCGAATCCCATAAGTTAACAACAGGTAAGGTGTGTTTCGGTTCATACTCTTTATGTAGTATTAGAATACTACGAAAAATAAAAAATATAGAAATATACAAATTGTACAGCTTTATTAAAACAAAGGCATTTCACTTTTGCAAGCAGGAAAGTACAGAGATAATGGCAGCCAGATTTAGCCCGTAACTTTGATCTTTTTCGGTTGTAAAACGGGGCAGCGCATCTGAAAGTATTGGGTTGGATGTCTCTTATAGCATGGATCAAAATTCTAGTAAGATAAAGTAGCTACTAATGCTTTATTATTCCAGCTTATCAGACGCCTAAAATAACTAGAGTAATTGCTGGAAATGAAAGACCTGTCACCAGTTTAAAAAATAAAAGTACAGTTAGATTTTTCCTAATATAGGGTGTTCCATTCTGTCTAGGCACGATTTTGATACAAACCTGCTCATTCCGGATGACGTTGTCAATATTGTCAAACCTCGTCAAATGTTCAGTATATCAGTTGATTTCCGCTGTGTGTTGTTGTTTACAGCTCGACTTGAAACTTTGTGTGTAGTGAGCTCCAGTTTCCATAATATTCATTAAAATGGGGAGCAGTTCCCCGAAAAAACGCGATAATATCGTGCACAAATGGTGTACTTTCTCCAACAATTCGCTAAACCAGTTTTCGAAAATGAAAGAAGGGGGGTCCGAAATGCGATTCGAAAGTATGGTGAGGAAAGCAGTTTCGTAAACAAATACATCTGGGCGGAAATCGGGTCCGGTGGACAAATCATTGGACCGTATAATCTTGCGTGCTTACGCCACTAAAAAGACTGTCTAATTTCGGGATGTGTTCAAAAAAGTTTGTCTCCTCTCAGCCCCGTCGATCGTGCCAAGGTGAGATTGGTTCTGAAGATATATAAGAAGCAGAAGCAGCCAAAACAGAGTCAGAAACAGGCTGCTTCCGTCAAACCAAGAACCAAGTTTTGACTAGACGAAGACATAAATTTTACCGAAAAAAATCGATAAAAAAGCAACGGTTTGGCAAGCCATATGTGAGTGTAGCATACTTTTCGTGCCGTTCGTGACCACTAAAACGAATTATATAGCTGTTTTCGTCTGAAAGTATCGCAAGTATGTTCACTAGAGTGCCCCAAATAACCCGACTTTTGAAAAAGTTATGCGCTGCAGGCTTAAATTTGATTCTTGGCCTAGTGTAAGATCTCATGCCAAATCTGGGCTAGATTGGATCACAGGAAGGGGTCGCTCAACAAGCCTGAAGTTTGAGTGGGATTTTGAGACATTTTGTTCGGTAGGAATATAAAACCAGTTCTGCATCAATAACTCTGGTCCCCATTCGGCTGATTTCTTTTGAATACGGTTTTTCTAAAAGCCTGAACTATGACAAATATTTCATCCCAAGATTGCATTTCGAATTGAGTTAAAATAAAAAAAGTTATAAGGCTTCAAAAATGGACTATTTTTTTAAGGGTGACATTCATTACTGATAATGGTGCATCAAAATGTTCGATGCAGTGCCTCATTAACAGTAATGAATATCACCCATAAAAAGATTTCCCATATTTGAAGCCTTGTAACTTTTTTTATCTCAACTCTAATCGAAATGTGGGCTTCGAATGTAATATATGTCATGGTTTAAGCTTAAAGAAAAACCGCAAGAAATCGGCCGCAGGGAAACAAAGTTATATTTGAAAAACTGGTTTTTAATGTTCCTCCCGAACAAAATGTCTCAAAATGCCATACAAAATTCAGGCTCGTTGAGCGACCTCTTTCTGTTATCCGATCTGGCCCAAAAATGGCATGAGATCTTGTACTAGGCCACGGATCAATTTTAGTCTGCAGCGCATAACATTTCACAAGTTTGCAATTCCCCATACAAATTTGAGACAGTCGTAATGATTACCCATTACTGTTTTGGCCGGATTTGGTATCAGTTCAATATTCAAAGGAGTCGATAGCTCAAATCCAATCCCCAACAAAGTCCAGATCGTACCGAAGGAGATGAACGCGCCAAATTGGCTTGCAAATTCTATCGAAAACTTCGTAAAAGACTGGAAAAACTGGTCAAAATCATCGCAAATTAGTCTGTGCTAAAGCTAATGAGCAGTCTTCAATCGAAAATTCGATCATTGGCCTACGATAGGCTAGAACCTATTTTTGAATTGAATCACTGTAAAAGAAAACTAAAGAGATAATAAAAGTCAAATCAAAATTGGATCTCCTCTTAAATTGTGTTTTTACCGCTCATTTTAAATCGTAATGAAACACCCTATAAACTAAACATTTGTTCATAAAATTGAAGAAAAAAGTAGTCTTATCTTAACCAAATTTATAAATGCCCTATCTTCTGGTGACGACTATTCCTCTTTGCTAAATGACCACCGCAAGGATAAATTTATTAGGGCACCTTCGTCCTGATTCAGTCGGTTGTGAAGTTCAAACATGTTCCAAATTTTCACCCAGGGACGAATTTGGCTTTAAAAGTTTTCTCCGACCGTATGCAAACTGGCACTTTATCTCAGACGCGTAATCACTAAACTCATTACCAGTTATATTTAATATACTAAAGTTGCTCTCGGTATCAGTGGAACTCGGGTCTCAGGAAATCCTTCCGGAAGATTCGAAGTGAATTTGGTTGCATATATGTATGTGGTGTGCACTGTACGTACATATGGTTGAAATTTTCCGATGGGGTATGGTAAATGCACTCCATAAGGGACAATTTACAATTTACAATTTGTTTAAAAAATTTCAAAAAAACGCTCTGCTAGGCGCAGTGCCATTTTTTTTCGCATCAAAGTCTGTGCGTGTGCGTGTTTGTGAAATAGCTCTAAACTCAAATAGTTCTTGCGGCGAAAATCTATGTTTTATTTAGAAAATTCTGGTGTCTACAAAAATTTTCAAACTCTCAACCATTGTTGCTTAGACGGTCGAACAAGAGAGAAGACAGAATCCTCAGAAACTCAGGTCCACATACCCTAATAAACCGAACTGAGCGGAACAGATTCTTGGCAACAGATAAACACACAAACGCCGCGAGACCAACAACGGACGCTTTACGACGCTAAAAGAGCAACCGTTCACATAACTGGTTAAACTTCCCTATACTCCCGGATGGGCTGTAAGCTGTAGCAAAATTACTTTTTCCTGTGTCTGATGTTTTTTTTCCGCTCTCCATCTGACAGTGTAATTATGCAGCAATTATGCTTCATGGCACCCGGAATTGCGCAAATCTGTTCACCGGGAAGAATGAATGACTTCTCAAGGTCGAAATCGTGTCTCCCGCGTTGCCACCCAGCAGAGTAGACGAAGACGACGACGTTGAAAGGATGTCATTTTTCATTATCCCGCTTGGAGCCAAAAGGATAGTTAATAAATTCACTCACATGTTTTATAAGAGAAAACACGTTTCAGGCACCAGAGAAGTCAACAAGTTCATAATTCATTGCGACATCTCAATGGAGCTGGTGGATGTGGGGACGGAAAGTTGCTTCGGGCGTACAAAGTTCAGGTCGCAGATTTCGAGTTGTCCGTAACCGATCAACGATAGGGTGTATTTTTATCTATCCGAGCAGCATTCATACGATATCTCAATTAAATCGAAGTGCCGGTTTGTGAGCTGACCTTTTCGGGCCGATTAAGATCTACACACCCCGATGATCGCACAATAACAACAACATCAACAACAACACCCT